>NW_026613540.1:125000-130000 GCF_026213295.1 Gadus chalcogrammus
CTTAGCTGCAATGTTGTGCAACATAGCCGTCACACATATCACGGCGCATGACTTGGCCGGCGAAAACTGGAGCCCTCCGCCTGACTTGTGAAGGCATCTAAAGCGCCTTCCACCTCCCGATGGTGCGCTCAACGATGCACCGGGCCAGACGGTGGGCTTCGTTGTATTCCTCATCAATACATACCTTACCCTATTTCCGGAGGGGCTTTTATAGCCAATCAAATTATCAATCAAGGAAACCTTTATGCGGATTCAGATTAAGTCGGCTCTCTTTGCTGCGCAAAGCATGTTTCAGAAATCAGCCCATTAAGATAAATGTAGTTGTCACACAAGCTATTTTTAATTTTTTGTCATATGGAATTATTTCAGGGAGGAAAATGCCGTGAAACGCACAGTGCATTCAGGATTAGGACTGATATATGTCGGTTTAAGCCTAATCAATTGTGTTTTAATGTCTTTAGCATTCATATAATTGCAGTCTATTTTTTTCGTAGGCTACTTTGCTGTTGTCCTTGATGGGGATATATTGTAACCCTTTTTAACACAATTTTCCTGCGACATTCCTGCGTCTCCCCCTCCTACGGAGCCCATTTCAGCACCGTGTCAGTAGACAGTTACAATCCTACGACGTCGTGAGTGCAGCGAATGCGCGTTCACGTTAAGAGGAGTTTCGGGAAACGCTCCAAAGAAATTATCGATGGATCGCAAGATCCATCGGGAGAATGATCGTACGAGCGAAGATCCATCGTTATCGGGAAACGGGGCCCTGGACTCGTTCCTCCGGACCTCCTGAGCCTGACTGAAGTCCAGTTCTCCGTGGTTTCCCCGATAAAGAGACTTAAAATGTACGAACCCAACAAATCGGAGACTGCTTATTGTAGAAGACAATTGGGATCGCGTTTCTCTTTCACGGCGCAGAAGAGAAGAGAGAGGAGAGGAGAGGGAGAGAGAGGGGAGAAGGGGAGGGAGAGCAACAGACAGACAGACAGACAGACAGACAGACAGACAGACAGACAGACAGACAGACAGACAGACAGACAGACAGACAGACAGACAGACAGACAGACAGACAGACAGACAGAGAGAGAGAGAGAGAGAGAGAGAGAGAGAGAGAGAGAGAGAGAGAGAGAGAGAGAGTTTAAATCGGCTTAAATATCAGAACAAGTGAATGATTAATCATCCTGTGGATTAATTGTTCGAGTTTGAGATTGTACACAAACACATTTTCACATCAAAAGGAAAGACAGCAAAAACAAGCACTGCTTCGGGACCACTATAGTTCTAGTTCTAGTTCTAGATATAGTTCGGACGGAGACGCTCTGAAGGGTCCTTCCTGCAGACCCCCCGGAGAGGAGCCCCAGCAGCAGCAGCAGTCCCCCCCCCCCATGCTGAGTGTGGAGGGACTCCAGGGGAGGGAGGAGGCGGACCCGCTCGACCAATGGGAATTCAGAAAGGCGGTGGCGTCATTAGTTACCGGGTGGACCTCAACAGTTGAAGTGGAAATAAGAGAAGCAACCGAACGGACAGAAGAGCACCAGAGAGGCTTGGTAGACCTCTGTGTTAACAGATTAAACACAGACACGCACACACACACACACACACACACACACACACACACACACACACACACACACACACACACACACACACACACACACACACACACACACACACATTGATTAATTTGACTATTAAGTCAGCACTAAAGCATCTAGGACCACCACTCGACTTTGAGACGAGCTGACGTGTGTTGGGTCCCAATGACCGTCCTTAGCGTCCTAACCCTCACCCTAACCCTCACCCTCACTCTGAATATAAATATACAACGTACATAGGTATAATATAGCAGACAGCGTAGTGGACATGTCTAGGAGCCAACTACAGATTTGTATTCATATTTGAATACAACTTAAGTCACAAACAACATGAACAATTATTACTATTGTAAAATGACAATCAGAAAAGTGACTTTTGTGCCATGACAAGTGAAAGGTAAATGTACTTATCCCAGGAGCAAGGCCTCATAAACACACGCAAACACACACACACACACACACACACACACACACACACACACACACACACACACACACACACACACACACACAGACACACCTTTGCTGTTGTGCAAGCTGTGATGGACACTTGTAGACCAACACTATTCTCAATTCAGTCCATACTAATTTTATTTAAAGTAAAATATTTACAAGCCAGGGCAACATGTTAGTGTTCGGCTGTTGGGGGAAACTAGAATAGATCTCACTGAACCAGATAATCTTAACCAGTGCCCTATACCACGAAGCTCGCTGAACATACCCAGGCTTTCTTGGGAAAACCTGGCTCGACAGAGCCGCAACTCGCAATCAGAGTTAAATGGTACCACGAAGCTCACTTTAGATTCAATTAGTTGAACCAGGTTTTCCGCTTTAGGTTCAGTGCGCGTTCACGTGAAAGGGGCGTTTTTTGCGTCATTTTTCTCACCTTTACGATAGATCAAGCAGTCTATATGAGTGAGTGAAAAGATTCTGCATATTGTCTGTAAAATAACTATGCCAAATGCAGAATTGTTCGCCATTAATCCAAATAGAATGATGATGATTTAAAAATGCATAAGCAACGTCCATCCTGCCTTATTCTATCATTTAGGGAATTCACTTTAAATACACCCTATTTAAGAAATGTATCGCATGTTTTTGGCCGCTGAGAGGTAGCGGCTGTAGCGTAGTGGATTAGTATAAGACCCGAACGCCAGCGACCGGGGTTCAAATTCGCCGGTCTATCATCATGCATTTTACCCCCATAGATGTGGTGCCAGCACGGCCTTGAAAATATGGGTTCAAGTTCGAAATAAGCACAAAAATATAATTCCATAAGCTTTAGTGAATAAGTATTCCATATGCATGAGAATTAGGACTTTTTAAGCTTCACATAAATTCGCGTCACTTGGGAGTTGAACCCCCCGCGCAAAAATTCAAGACTGACGCGCTACCTCCACTCTAGCACTCTGTCACTGAGACACAATGCGCAACAGTAATCATTGTCTCCATAAGGTCCAAAAGGACGATCAAATAACGAACACCCTCTGATGAGAATCTGTATCTCTCATGAAGAACCCCAATTTCGTTGTTTGCACAATGACAATAAAGTCTGAAATCTGAATATCGTCAGACAATGCCAAGGGATCGGTTCTGTCCCGTAAAACCCTTGTCTCCGGAGAAGTGCGCCGGAACCACGGGAACACCCACAAATGGTGACGCCATTGTCAGAGGAGGGGCTAGGAAGCTGCGCACGCCGATTTAAGTAGCCGATCTCCGGCTAGACTAAGCCGAAAAACTGCTCCCGACCAGGTTTGGTTGCGAGCATAAGTCACCATGGTGATACAGCGACGCTAAAAGAGATCGACTTTCGTGGTACAACTAACCCAGGCTTGGAGCTCAACATACCTCGCTAACCCTCTAAGCGAGCTTCGTGGTACAGGGCCCAGATCTATTCAACAAGCTATTTTGTATTGCAAGAGAATATCATCAAACTATCATCATTATCCTTTATAACAAGGCTAAGAGAGAGAGAGAGAGAGAGAGAGAGAGAGAGAGAGAGAGAGAGAGAGAGCGGAAGGGTTCCCACACCTGTTGCTCATTGACCAATCAGTGGTCATCAGGGCCCTGTACCACGAAGCTCGCTTAGAGGGTTAGCGAGGTATGTTGAGCTCCAAGCCTGGGTTAGTTGTACCACGAAAGTCGATCTCTTTTAGCGTCGCTGTATCACCATGGTGACTTATGCTCGCAACCAAACCTGGTCGGGAGCAGTTTTTCGGCTTAGTCTAGCCGGAGATCGGCTACTTAAATCGGCGTGCGCAGCTTCCTAGCCCCTCCTCTGACAATGGCGTCACCATTTCTGGGTGTTCCCGTGGACCTCTGCGCACTTCTCGTACAGGCGTCTCTCCGGAGACAGAGGGTTTTACGGGACAGAACCGATTCCCTGGCATTGTCTGACGATATTCAGATTTCAGACTTTATTGTCATTGTGCAAACAACGAAATTGGGGTTCTTCATGAGAGATACAGATTCTCATAAGAGGGTGTTCGTTATTTGATCGTCCTTTTGGACCTTATGTAGACAATGCTTACTGTTGCGCATTGTGTCTCCGTGACAGAGTGCTAGAGTGGAGGTAGCGCGTCAGTCTTGAATATCTGCGCGGGGGGTTCGACTCCCAAGTGACGCGAATTTATGTGAAGCTTAAAAAGTCCCAATTATCATGCATATGGAATGCTTATTCACTAAAGCTTATGGAATTATATTTTTGTGCTTATTTCGAACTTGAACCCATATTTTCAATGCCGTGCTGGCACCACATCTATGGGGGTAAAATGCATGATGATAGACCGGCGAAATTGAACCCCGGTCGCTGGCTTTCGGGTCTTATACCAATCCATTACGCTAGAGCCGCTACCTCTCGGCAGTCGAAAACATGCCATACATTTCTTAAATTGGGTGTATTTAAAGTGAATTCCCTAAATGATAGAATAAGGCAGGATGGACGTTGCTTATGCATTTTTAAATCATCATCATTCTATTTGGATTAATGGCGAACAATTCTGCATTTGGCATAGTTATTTTACAGACAATATGCAGAATATTTTCACTTCTACGCATATAGACTGCTTGATCTATCGTAAAGGTGAGAAAAATGACGCAAAAAACGCCCCTTTCACGTGAACGCGCACTGAACCTAAAGCGGAAAACCTGGTTCAACTAATTGAATCTAAAGTGAGCTTCGTGGTACCATTTAACTCTGATTGCGAGTTGCGGCTCTGTCGAGCCAGGTTTTCCCAAGAAAGCCTGGGTATGTTCAGCGAGCTTCGTGGTATAGGGCACAGGTTAACGTACGCTCACTCTGATCCACAGTGTCGTCCAATCACAGGGAGAGGGTTGGGCTCACAGAGGGAATATTGCATTGGGAATCGGGAACTGGGAAGATTGTGTGTGTAAGTTGTGCGTGAG
>NW_026613540.1:137500-155838 GCF_026213295.1 Gadus chalcogrammus
TAGAATTGTATGTCTTGATGTTTTGATCTAGCCATAGATCTATTGTCTTGTTTTTGGCTATGTGAATGGAAGTCCGCGTCGATGCCTCGCAAGTCCAGTGTCGCGAGCGGACGTGACATCTAGAAATCATACCGTATTTAATGGGTTATCATTAATATTGATGTGTAGGGGTTGATTATAACTCGTGAATAATATTGTTTATACCACAGTCTGGGGGAATACTCGTATTCTGATTGGCTGCAGGGTGTGTATTATCTCCTGATATAGGCCTACAGACACCTGCTAAGTAGGCCTAGTTCTAGTCAGTGTTTAGATTCTCTGCCCGAGCCCGAGCCCGACGCGGGCCAGGTCGGGTCGATATTTCCCACCACTATCCTCGGGCCGGGCCTTTGATCGAGCGTTTTTATTTTTATTTTATCATTGGTTTATTAGCCTAATCTGAGGAGAAATCTATGCCATAAACAGAAATATTATAGCCTAGGTCTTTATTACACGGGTCTTCTCAATGCCGTGGAACGCTCCGTTCACTTGCATGGGTCCGGTGACCCCTCTGCTGATCAACACTACGAATGCTGGTAACGAATAAATTGTAAAAAAGACACAGCATGTGAAGTTATTTTTTCGTTTTGGCAGGAGCCTTGTAATAAGCGGGCTAATGTATAGAACGTCGCCGGTCAATATCGAAAATAAGACCCTTCAGGGCGAAGCAAGACACCTTCGCTGCGCGTCGGTGTCCTGTTCGCCCTGGTGGGGCTTATTTTCCCGATAATGACCGGCGTTCTATGCATTATCCCTACTTATACCACGGTCTGCGGGAATACTCGATTCTGATTGGATGCAGGGTGTGCATTAACTCCTGATATACGGACACCTGGACAAGTAGTTCCGTCAAATTGTCTGTTTACCGTTCTCAATTAATGCGCTAGCTGGCGTATCGTCTCTAAAATAGTAGTAACCATAGCAACGGGAAACAAAACAAAGCTCAGCGGACTATAATACCTCCCGCTACCTCCCGTTCTAAAGTCGTAGCTATGGTCCGTCCTAATTACTGGAGGAGTGAACAACGTTTCCATTGCATGAGAACCCAACGGGCGTGTAATGGTGGTTCCGGGTATTAGTCGGACCCTCAGGCATAACCAGGGAAACAAATGTATGTTTTGTGGAAAACTTGGAAAACTGGAAAACTTGGAACTTGGAAAACTTGGAAAACTTGTGGAAAATATAAATGAATGGTCTTAATTTGGTCACCTTTGGTAAGTGACCGTGGTATAAGCGGGATAATGCCCTTCGAGGTGTCCATTATCAGGAATTAATGGACTTCGCGGAGGCAACCGTCCTCCGCTTCGCGTCGGACGGTTCACGCCTCCACGTCGTCCATTAATTCCTGATAATGGACACCTCGTCGGGCATTATCCCTTACATATATATTTAGCAGAGTAGACTAAATGTGAACAAAGTTACATGACTTTCTTAATTAATCTGCCTCTGTACAGTACAGCCTGGCCTCTCCTAGCCGGTACAAAATGATGTTGGGGTACTGGTGTAGCTGTTGATGGCTGACCAGCGATGGTTTAGTGGCCAAGCTCTTCCCGCAGACATCACAGGTAAAGGTCTCCCTGGCGTCTGCATGGATCTTCAGATGACTCGCCAGGTTGGACTTTTCACCGAATGTCTTGTCGCACACGGTGCACTGATGTGTAGGCATGTTCCATCTGGTACTGTAAAACATGAATAAATGAGTAAAACTAAAAGCAGATCATTTAGATTGACAATATGTAGCCCTTTATTATACAGAAATCTGCTGTTGGTGTATTAGCCTAGGACAACAAGCTCGCCAGATTGTCAAGAGATTAACACGGTCGCCAAATTGCTTCATGTTACAATTACTCTCGCATCAGCTGTTGTCTCAACAGTCACATTTACCCATATTAACACATATCCACATCAAATTGACCAAGAAAACGTTGATTGTCGCCGAAAAGCAACAAGTTTGCAGGTATGCGACGTAGCCCTTACTATTGTAAACAGTGTCGTTAGCCGCGCCTAGCTATCGTCACAAAACACACATTAATCAGCTTATTATTTCAACAACCCTTGGGTGAATATAGTAATGCCATACACCGTTGGAAAGCTTAGATTGCCACGATTAAAACGAGACTTCCCACGGGTAATATGGTTGCTCACCGACAAAACGGCGATAGGTTGACTAAAGTCTACCCAGCAGCTAAAAACGTAACCTCTACGTCTTCCCTTTATACACAACGACCACGTTATGACACGGTCGAAATCTTTTCTCTTTCTACAAAATCGAAACAGCTTAATACAAACCGTAAAGAAAAAAATGTCTAATTATTAACTAGCAAACGATGCAGGGGATAAAATTTACCTGAGTGAATCCTCCGTTGACTGCTTCACCGGGGAATACCACGTGCTGTAAGCTATTTTCTTTTTCAACTCGAGCTCATTGGCTGCAATAGAGTTCCGGGTGTTATAGATATATATTTATTTGTCATTGGACAGAAGTACAACGAAATTCAGTGCACTCACGTACTGGTCTAATTTAAAAAGGTAACATAATAAATAATAAATAAAGAAAGAAAATACATTCAACATTTCGTTCACTCACTGCTTCACCTGTAGTCTCATATAAGCCTCCACTGCTCCAAACTCTATTTGTGAAACATGCAGACGGAATAGTGAGACTGCCAGCAGGCAGCAGCAAAGAGATGTAGCGACCTCGGTTTATTTCTCCAGCTTTCACAGACACACAGGCCCTCATTTATCAAACGAGCGTACGACAGAAAACGTGCGTAAAATGGATCTACGCTCATTTCAACGCTGAGCTTGGCATTTATCAATTTGAACGTGAGCGCAGGCTGCGATGAAATCTCACGTCAGGTCTGAGCTCGTGTACGCAAGTTTTTTTGGCGCAACACACGGGTATTTCACTGATGAATAGTGCAGCACAAGTAGCCCATGTTGCACATCTGTATTAATTACTAAATAAATTGGAATTAGCCCAGCCGTTCAAACAATTACAATCAAGTCAGCCCTAATTAAAAACAGTATTGCTATGAAAATAATTAGAATGTGACAGGTGAAATGTTTATTCAGCTGTCTATATAAACAGGAGCTTTGCCAAATAGGTGGTCGAGTCGCAGCGATGGCAGATCTGGCTCTGTTAGAGGACCTCAACGCACGTCTAAGACGAGAGAGAGTTTTTCGAGACCGCGCCGATTTTTTTATGGAGAGCGATGAATGGCTCTTGAGTCGTTTTCGTCTCCCAAGGCATCTCCTGATGGAGCTATGCAATGATTTGGAGCCACAGTTAAGGCGAGAAACTAGGCGATCAAACGCAATACCTGTGCCAGTGCAGGTGTGCTCTACCTTGGGGTTTTTGGCCACCGGGACCTTTCAGCGGGAGATCAGGGACAGGTCTGGTATTTCCCAGCCAAGTATTAGCCGAACCATGCCAGCAGTTTTGGCAGCTATACTGTCCCTCTCTGAACGTTATATTAAATTCCCATACACTAACGATCAGCAAACTGGAATCAAACGGGATTTGTATGCTATTGCTAGGTTTCCAAATGTGATTGGTGCGGTTGATTGTACCCATGTGCGTATGAAGCCACCATCTATTAATGATTACGCGTACATCAACCGCAAAAGCTACCATTCGGTTAATGTTCCGATTATTTGCGATGCCAGAATGTCAATACTGAACATGGTAGCCCGATGGCCTGGGGGCACGCACGATTCTTTTATTTTCCAAAATAGCAACGTTGGGCATCGTCTACATCAGGGCGCACTACATGGTCAGAGTCATCTCGGTGAGTTACGCTGCAGTCGCACTGCACCGGCCTCCTCCCGTTTCTTGCTTGGCCGGCTTCACAGCCGCAACACGTTTTTTGGTGATGAGCTTCATGTCGGACCATTTTTTCTTCACCTTATTCGGAATTAAATAACTTTAACGGAATGCAAACAATAGCATATATGTGAAATGTTTTAAGCTGGATAACAGAAGTTGTACATTTAATTTATTATTTAATTAATTTAATTAACAAACCTCTTCCGTAGCCCGACGAACATTGGAAACAATATTCACTGCAACAGTTATTTCCTTCCATATAGCATTCTTTTGCTGGCCTTTATTGCCAGCTTTTAGGCTGCCAAATAAAACCAGACGGTTCGCATCCACCAGTGACCCGAGCGTCTCCATTTGGGTCTCGGAAAAATTCCTCTATTTTACCGTTGGACGTTTCTCCATGTCGTAAAAGTTGGGGGCGAGACTTCTGAAGACGTGCTTTTATATGGGCGTGTCACGTTCATTACGATCGATCTCAGCCGCCTTATTTATCAACGCAAGATCCTTCGTACGCTGGGATTGGTGTGATACGAAGGTTTCGTAAATCTCACGTGGGTCCTATCGTAAGATGAATCATGCGTTCAGATTTGCGCTCATTTCTACGTTCGTTTGATAAATGAGGGCCACAAACACGCACACAGATTGCTTGGTCTTTTTTTTGTTTCGTCGTTGTCTGTTAAACCGCCAAGTGGAGCGACGTGTCTGGGAAGCTAGCCTCTTGGTCTGAGCATGTGTGTGCATCGCTTCTCGGCCTTTTGGCTAAGATCAAGTGTAGTATCTGTTCTTATCAGTTTAATATCTGATACGTCCCCTACCCGGGGACCATATATTAAATTGATTTTTGGAACTGGGAGATGGAAAAGGGGCTTGCTCCGTCCACTCCACGCATCGACCTGGTATTGCAGTAACTCCAGGACCGGTGCACCCCTCTCTCACTGTGAAAAACTAAACTCCTCCTGAGAGTACACCCGTCCGCCTGTAGACAATAAAGTGTCATTTACAATTCACAAACGCACTGTTTACAATTACTCCAACGATATTCTGTTGTAGTGATGTTATGGTTTGCGTCGAGGCATCGGGGCGTGTGTCGAGTACCTCGGCTCCTCCCCCAGCGAAGCTCCGTATCACATAGGCGAAATGACGTGGCGCGTGACGTTCGATGCTTCATCTCGGGCTGTTCCGCGATATGGGTTCACAATTGGCACATTTCTACAAAAAGAAGACCCTACCCAGTTCCAAGATCACTTTTATGGCTATGTAATTAATCACACTCGTTCTCAGACATCATGCAGTTCTATTATTACAATTATTAGTAGGCTACTGTAGTTATAAGACAATCTATTTTGCCCGGGATGACTTAAAACCTTTGTCAAATGATTTGTTCTCTACCATGAGCTCGGGAGATATTTATGAACGGCACACTCACACGTATCACTGAAATGACTTTAATTCTTAAACGTTTTGATGTTGTACGAAGCAAACATCACATCATCACAGGAAACTCTTTCTTTCATCATCATTTCATTCCTTGTCCCTAGCGTACTCATTTGAAGCTTCGAGGTCGAACCACTTTGATGGTTCACCTGGCTGCGAGGCTTTGACGTTTCATGAGGCATCATCTCGCCACCACTATTCTGTTGTTTAAGAAAGAAAAAAGGATTCTTTCTGTGGCGTGTCGATAACTCGGACCTCCAGGTTTCCTTTCGTTATGCTTCCATCACGCTGATTTCAGATTCGCCTGTCATCGTGTGACCGGTGGTTTACAGTGTTTATTAAAGTCTAGACATCTCCGAATGCTTTGCAACCGTTCTCCTGGGGAACACGCGTGGGCATCGTTCAGCCCACCTGAACGTGTACAACTCATACTTACCTGGCAAGGGAGATACCATGATCAAGAAGGTGGTTCACCCATAGCGAGGCTCAGCCATTGCACTGAGGCTGTTGCTGACCCGTGCGAATTCCCCAAATGTGGGAATCTCGATTGCATAATTTCTGGTAGTGGGGGACTGCGTTCGCGCTCTCCCCTGATCATGTTGTTCTAAAGAAATAATAGCTATGAATGATACCACCCTGAGCACGCCCGATCTCGTCTGATCTCGGAGGCTAAGCAGGGTCCGGCCTGGTTAGTACTTGGATGGGTGACCGCCTGGGAATGGCTCATGACCCCCCAAAGTCCCTATCCCTCAACACTGGGATCGATCCAAAAGGATCGAGGATCAAAACGGACGGCTCCATCTGGTGGCCACTGGTGGGTGGTTTTATTTTCTGAAATGTAATGTGCAAGGCCTAGATTATCAAAATCCACTAGTCTGCTGGATGTTTTGTTTATTATTTTCATACTTTGAGTGGATGTAGCTGATGAGATTCATACAATCAAGTGGAAAAGTGTTAAATTGTTACATTTTTGGGCTGAATTAAGAAAAATAATAAGAGCCATTCACAGAACTCATTGTTTTGACCACACAGGGAGTGCAGCCATCACAGTGGGGGTGTATTCACACCTCTGGTTGCGGGAGTGAAGACACAAGGACTTCTAATTTCTTTGGTGTGTTTTTTCTTTCCAATACCCCACCCCTTCTGAAACCCAGGCACACTGAGACTCCAAAATACTTTTACAACTTTTATTTTTCAACCAGAATGTGTTTCATTGAAAAGGCAATCCATATAAACACAAATAAACAAGATCATTTTAGTTAAAAGCTCGCCCACCACGACTAGGTACAGATCTACAGGCGAGAACACGAGAGCATGAGACGAGAGACAAACATGTACTACCATTTGCAAACATTTAGTTAAACATGGAGCTGACAGACATACACACATCACAAGGACAGGCACATATAAATAACATTAATAATAATAAAAAACACTCAACAATTAAAGAACACACACACACACACACACACACACACACACACACACACACACACTTGTACTTAAGATACAAATCAACAATTGGCTTGTACAGGCTAAAGTGCAATAATGAACATGATTATCCATAGACTCGGGTGACCAATCAACAAATAAAGGCTCAAGCTGTTCCTCCCTTTTGTGTTTTCTTGAGCAAACTTTTGTTAAAACTGAAGCAGACAAATACATACAAACATCACAAAGACATGAAGCTGACAAAGACAAACAACATGCATGACAAAAACACAGATTATCTGAACATGAACAACCACTAAAGGGTATGTAAACTGATTGTGTTAGATTGGAACTGATTATGGTTTAAAAGATTGGCCTCGATATTGAACATAGAGCAGAATGGATACTACAAAGTTAATTTTAACAGCAATATAAATAATAATAAATAAAAAGCGAACAAAAGAACTTCAAGTAAATCTGCAAAGTGCCTTTTTTTTTAACGATATAAATAAATAGATAGTGCTTAATGAAGCACTTTAAAAAACACACACAAAGACAAAGACAAACACACACAAACAAGCCTCTTTCTCTCTCTTACAGATGGCACAGGAACAGTGGCATCACAGAGGTAAGTTATTCACACACACACACACACACACACACACACACACACACACACACACACACACACACACACACACACACACACACACACACACACACACACACACACACACACACACACACACACGCGCATTTCCAGGTATTTACACAGTCCTCCTGTCCAACTCTGCATCCACGACACTCTTAAAGCGTTCAAAGTTGTCATACACCACATTGTAAAAGCCAGGGGTAGTGGACTTCCTAGTGCATGGACAGTAGGAAAACATTTTCTGCATGCTTCCAGCCACTTTGTCCTTGAAAGGGTTGTACCTCTTCCACTGTCCACCACAGTTTGGCATGTGGCAAGCCCCACATGGCCTTGAGGACTTGTTAGGCATGAATGTCTTCACTGTTGGTGCAGGAGGGACAAGGCTCTGGCTGCAGGATGGCCCACGAAACAGGATGGAGGGGGCCTGTGGCTGTGCGGGGAGGACCAGCAGTATGGGTGCTGCCGACACAGGGGGTGGGCCGTAGGTCAACGCAGCAGGTGGCCTCGGCTGGAGGTGGGTGGGCGCAGGAGGCCTCGGCAGAATGGGGGTGAGCGCAGCAGGCTTCAGCCGGGTGGAGGACGACAAACCCAGTGGGCTGAACGGGCCGGTTCGCTGGAGTCACAGGCTCATCAACAAATAATCTGGAAATATAAAATACACATGTGATCAGTATTGATATGACGTGTGTGCTATTTGCTTTCCACAGCCAACAGGTGAAACAAAGTGCTTATGACAACTTAGCTCCGCTTCTCACCACGTCTCTTTCCAGCCTGGTGATGGATGTGCCGGTACTGGACCTGAGGCCGGTCTGGCGGAGCAGTCGCTCCTTCTGCCACTTCAGCAGCTCGTTCTGCTCTCCCTGCTGGCAGTACTGGAACAGCAGCCACACCAGCCAGCCGACATCATTCTCCACAAGCCACCTGAAGGTCTGACCGGCGTGCTTCCCGAACGTGATGACCAGCTGACCTTTCCAAAGGTCTCTGCTGTCTTGAGATCCAGCCATTTAGGGTCAACAACAGTGCTGCTGCGGGCCTCTGCCACAGACCTTGCTGCCTCTGTACAGTACAGCCTGGCCTCTCCTAGCCGGTACAAAATTATGTTGGGGTACTGGTGTAGCTGTTGATGGCTGACCAGCGATGGTTTAGTGGCCAAGCTCTTCCCGCAGACATCACAGGTAAAGGTCTCCCTGGCGTCTGCATGGATCTTCAGATGACTCGCCAGGTTGGACTTTTCACCGAATGTCTTGTCGCACACGGTGCACTGATGTGTAGGCATGTTCCATCTGGTACTGTAAAACATGAATAAATGAGTAAAACTAAAAGCAGATCATTTAGATTGACAATATGTAGCCCTTTATTATACAGAAATCTGCTGTTGGTGTATTAGCCTAGGACAACAAGCTCGCCAGATTGTCAAGAGATTAACACGGTCGCCAAATTGCTTCATGTTACAATTACTCTCGCATCAGCTGTTGTCTCAACAGTCACATTTACCCATATTAACACATATCCACATCAAATTGACCAAGAAAACGTTGATTGTCGCCGAAAAGCAACAAGTTTGCAGGTATGCGACGTAGCCCTTACTATTGTAAACAGTGTCGTTAGCCGCGCCTAGCTATCGTCACAAAACACACATTAATCAGCTTATTATTTCAACAACCCTTGGGTGAATATAGTAATGCCATACACCGTTGGAAAGCTTAGATTGCCAAGATTAAAACGAGACTTCCCACGGGTAATATGGTTGCTCACCGACAAAACGGCGATAGGTTGACTAAAGTCTACCCAGCAGCTAAAAACGTAACCTCTACGTCTTCCCTTTATACACAACGACCACGTTATGACACGGTCGAAATCTTTTCTCTTTCTACAAAATCGAAACAGCTTAATACAAACCGTAAAAAAAAAAGTCTAATTATTAACTAGCAAACGATGCAGGGGATAAAATGTACCTGAGTGAATCCTCCGTTGACTGCTTCACCGGGGAATACCACGTGCTGTAAGCTATTTTCTTTTTCAACTCGAGCTCATTGGCTGCAATAGAGTTCCGGGTGTTATAGATATATATTTATTTGTCATTGGACAGAAGTACAACGAAATTCAGTGCACTCACGTACTGGTCTAATTTAAAAAGGTAACATAATAAATAATAAAGAAAGAAAGAAAATACATTCAACATTTCGTTCACTCACTGCTTCACCTGTAGTCTCATATAAGCCTCCACTGCTCCAAACTCTATTTGTGAAACATGCAGACGGAATAGTGAGACTGCCAGCAGGCAGCAGCAAAGAGATGTAGCGACCTCGGTTTATTTCTCCAGCTTTCACAGACACACAAACACGCACACAGATTGCTTGGTCTTTTTTTTGTTTCGTCGTTGTCTGTTAAACCGCCAAGTGGAGCGACGTGTCTGGGAAGCTAGCCTCTTGGTCTGAGCATGTGTGTGCATCGCTTCTCGGCGTTTTGGCTAAGATCAAGTGTAGTATCTGTTCTTATCAGTTTAATATCTGATACGTCCCCTACCCGGGGACCATATATTAAATTGATTTTTCGAACTGGGAGATGGAAAAGGGGCTTGCTCCGTCCACTCCACGCATCGACCTGGTATTGCAGTACCTCCAGGACCGGTGCACCCCTCTCTCACCGTGAAAAACAAAACTAAACTCCTCCTGAGAGTACATCCGTCCGCCTGTAGACAATAAAGTGTCATTTACAATTCACAAACGCACTGTTTACAATTGCTCCAACGATATTCTGTTGTAGTGATGTTATGGTTTGCGTCGAGGCATCGGGGCGTGTGTCGAGTACCTCGGCTCCTCCCCCAGCGAAGCTCCGTATCACATAGGCGAAATGACGTGGCGCGTGACGTTCGAGGCTTCATCTCGGGCTGTTCCGCGATATGGGTTCACAATTGGCACATTTCTACAAAAAGAAGACCCTACCCAGTTCCAAGATCACTTTTATGGCTATGTAATTAATCACACTCGTTCTCAGACATCATGCAGTTCTATTATTACAATTATTAGTAGGCTACTGTAGTTATAAGACAATCTATTTTGCCCGGGATGACTTAAAACCTTTGTCAAATGATTTGTTCTCTACCATGAGCTCGGGAGATATTTATGAACGGCACACTCACACGTATCACTGAAATGACTTTAATTCTTAAACGTTTTGATGTTGTACGAAGCAAACATCACATCATCACAGGAAACTCTTTCTTTCATCATAATTTCATTCCTTGTCCCTAGCGTACTCATTTGAAGCTTCGAGGTCGAACCACTTTGATGGTTCACCTGGCTGCGAGGCTTTGACGTTTCATGAGGCATCATCTCGCCACCACTATTCTGTTGTTTAAGAAAGAAAAAAGGATTCTTTCTGTGGCGTGTCGATAACTCGGACCTCCAGGTTTCCTTTCGTTATGCTTCCATCACGCTGATTTCAGATTCGCCTGTCATCGTGTGACCGGTGGTTTACAGTGTTTATTAAAGTCTAGACATCTCCGAATGCTTTGCAACCGTTCTCCTGGGGAACACGCGTGGGCATCGTTCAGCCCACCTGAACGTGTACAACTCATACTTACCTGGCAAGGGAGATACCATGATCAAGAAGGTGGTTCACCCATAGCGAGGCTCAGCCATTGCACTGAGGCTGTTGCTGACCCGTGCGAATTCCCCAAATGTGGGAATCTCGATTGCATAATTTCTGGTAGTGGGGGACTGCGTTCGCGCTCTCCCCTGATCATGTTGTTCTAAAGAAATAATAGCTATGAATGATACCACCCTGAGCACGCCCGATCTCGTCTGATCTCGGAGGCTAAGCAGGGTCCGGCCTGGTTAGTACTTGGATGGGTGACCGCCTGGGAATGGCTCATGACCCCCCAAAGTCCCTATCCCTCAACACTGGGATCGATCCAAAAGGATCGAGGATCAAAACGGACGGCTCCATCTGGTGGCCACTGGTGGGTGGTTTTATTTTCAGAAATGTCATGTGCAAGGCCTAGATTATCAAAATCCACTAGTCTGCTGGATGTTTTGTTTATTATTTTCATACTTTGAGTGGATGTAGCTGATGAGATTCATACAATCAAGTGGAAAAGTGTTAAATTGTTACATTTTTGGGCTGAATTAAGAAAAATAATAAGAGCCATTCACAGAACTCATTGTTTTGACCACACAGGGAGTGCAGCCATCACAGTGGGGGTGTATTCACACCTCTGGTTGCGGGAGTGAAGACACAAGGACTTCTAATTTCTTTGGTGTGTTTTTTCTTTCCAATACCCCACCCCTTCCGAAACCCAAGCACACTGAGACTCCAAAATACTTTTACAACTTTTATTTTTCAACCAGAATGTGTTTCATTGAAAAGGCAATCCATATAAACACAAATAAACAAGATCATTTTAGTTAAAAGCTCGCCCACCACGACTAGGTACAGATCTACAGGCGAGAACACGAGAGCATGAGACGAGAGACAAACATGTACTACCATTTGCAAACATTTAGTTAAACATGGAGCTGACAGACATACACACATCACAAGGACAGGCACATATAAATAACATTAATAATAATAAAAAACACTCAACAATTAAAGAACACACACACACACACACACACACACACACACACACACACACACACACACACACACACACACACACACACACACACACACACACACACACTTGTACTTAAGATACAAATCAACAATTGGCTTGTACAGGCTAAAGTGCAATAATGAACATGATTATCCATAGACTCGGGTGACCAATCAACAAATAAAGGCTCAAGCTGTTCCTCCCTTTTGTGTTTTCTTGAGCAAACTTTTGTTAAAACTGAAGCAGACAAATACATACAAACATCACAAAGACATGAAGCTGACAAAGACAAACAACATGCATGACAAAAACACAGATTATCTGAACATGAACAACCACTAAAGGGTATGTAAACTGATTGTGTTAGATTGGAACTGATTATGGTTTAAAAGATTGGCCTCGATATTGAACATAGAGCAGAATGGATACTACAAAGTTAATTTTAACAGCAATATAAATAATAATAAATAAAAAGCGAACAAAAGAACTTCAAGTAAATCTGCAAAGTGCCTTTTTTTTTAACGATATAAATAAATAGATAGTGCTTAATGAAGCACTTTAAAAAACACACACAAAGACAAAGACAAACACACACAAACAAGCCTCTTTCTCTCTCTTACAGATGGCACAGGAACAGTGGCATCACAGAGGTAAGTTATTCACACACACACACACACACACACACACACACACACACACACACACACACACACACACACACACACACACACACACACACACACACACACACACACACACACACACACACGCATTTCCAGGTATTTACACAGTCCTCCTGTCCAACTCTGCATCCACGACACTCTTAAAGTGTTCAAAGTTGTCATACACCACATTGTAAAAGCCAGGGGTAGTGGACTTCCTAGTGGATGGACAGTAGGAAAACATTTTCTGCATGCTTCCAGCCACTTTGTCCTTGAAAGGGTTGTACCTCTTCCACTGTCCACCACAGTTTGGCATGTGGCAAGCCCCACATGGCCTTGAGGACTTGTTAGGCATGAATGTCTTCACTGTTGGTGCAGGAGGGACAAGGCTCTGGCTGCAGGATGGCCCACGAAACAGGACGGAGGGGGCCTGTGGCTGTGCGGGGAGGACCAGCAGTATGGGTGCTGCCGACACAGGGGGTGGGCCGTAGGTCAACGCAGCAGGTGGCCTCGGCTGGAGGTGGGTGGGCGCAGGAGGCCTCGGCAGAATGGGGGTGAGCGCAGCAGGCTTCAGCCGGGTGGAGGACGACAAACCCAGTGGGCTGAACGGGCCGGTTCGCTGGAGTCACAGGCTCATCAACAAATAATCTGGAAATATAAAATACACATGTGATCAGTATTGATATGACGTGTGTGCTATTTGCTTTCCACAGCCAACAGGTGAAACAAAGTGCTTATGACAACTTAGCTCCGCTTCTCACCACGTCTCTTTCCAGCCTGGTGATGGATGTGCCGGTACTGGACCTGAGGCCGGTCTGGCGGAGCAGTCGCTCCTTCTGCCACTTCAGCAGCTCGTTCTGCTCTCCCTGCTGGCAGTACTGGAACAGCAGCCACACCAGCCAGCCGACATCATTCTCCACAAGCCACCTGAAGGTCTGACCGGCGTGCTTCCCGAACGTGATGACCAGCTGACCTTTCCAAAGGTCTCTGCTGTCTTGAGATCCAGCCATTTAGGGTCAACAACAGTGCTGCTGCGGGCCTCTGCCACAGACCTTGCTGCCTCTGTACAGTACAGCCTGGCCTCTCCTAGCCGGTACAAAATTATGTTGGGGTACTGGTGTAGCTGTTGATGGCTGACCAGCGATGGTTTAGTGGCCAAGCTCTTCCCGCAGACATCACAGGTAAAGGTCTCCCTGGCGTCTGCATGGATCTTCAGATGACTCGCCAGGTTGGACTTTTCACCGAATGTCTTGTCGCACACGGTGCACTGATGTGTAGGCATGTTCCATCTGGTACTGTAAAACATGAATAAATGAGTAAAACTAAAAGCAGATCATTTAGATTGACAATATGTAGCCCTTTATTATACAGAAATCTGCTGTTGGTGTATTAGCCTAGGACAACAAGCTCGCCAGATTGTCAAGAGATTAACACGGTCGCCAAATTGCTTCATGTTACAATTACTCTCGCATCAGCTGTTGTCTCAACAGTCACATTTACCCATATTAACACATATCCACATCAAATTGACCAAGAAAACGTTGATTGTCGCCGAAAAGCAACAAGTTTGCAGGTATGGGCTCCTTACTATTGTAAACAGTGTCGTTAGCCGCGCCTAGCTATCGTCACAAAACACACATTAATCAGCTTATTATTTCAACAACCCTTGGGTGAATATAGTAATGCCATACACCGTTGGAAAGCTTAGATTGCCAAGATTAAAACGAGACTTCCCACGGGTAATATGGTTGCTCACCGACAAAACGGCGATAGGTTGACTAAAGTCTACCCAGCAGCTAAAAACGTAACCTCTACGTCTTCCCTTTATACACAACGACCACGTTATGACACGGTCGAAATCTTTTCTCTTTCTACAAAATCGAAACAGCTTAATACAAACCGTAAAAAAAAATGTCTAATTATTAACTAGCAAACGATGCAGGGGATAAAATGTACCTGAGTGAATCCTCCGTTGACTGCTTCACCGGGGAATACCACGTGCTGTAAGCTATTTTCTTTTTCAACTCGAGCTCATTGGCTGCAATAGAGTTCCGGGTGTTATAGATATATATTTATTTGTCATTGGACAGAAGTACAACGAAATTCAGTGCACTCACGTACTGGTCTAATTTAAAAAGGTAACATAATAAATAATAAAGAAAGAAAGAAAATACATTCAACATTTCGTTCACTCACTGCTTCACCTGTAGTCTCATATAAGCCTCCACTGCTCCAAACTCTATTTGTGAAACATGCAGACGGAATAGTGAGACTGCCAGCAGGCAGCAGCAAAGAGATGTAGCGACCTCGGTTTATTTCTCCAGCTTTCACAGACACACAAACACGCACACAGATTGCTTGGTCTTTTTTTTGTTTCGTCGTTGTCTGTTAAACCGCCAAGTGGAGCGACGTGTCTGGGAAGCTAGCCTCTTGGTCTGAGCATGTGTGTGCATCGCTTCTCGGCATTTTGGCTAAGCTCAAGTGTAGTATCTGTTCTTATCAGTTTAATATCTGATACGTCCCCTACCCCGGGGACCATATATTAAATTGATTTTTCGAACTGGGAGATGGAAAAGGGGCTTGCTCCGTCCACTCCACGCATCGACCTGGTATTGCAGTAACTCCAGGACCGGTGCACCCCTCTCTCACCGTGAAAAACAAAACTAAACTCCTCCTGAGAGTACATCCGTCCGCCTGTAGACAATAAAGTGTCATTTACAATTCACAAACGCACTGTTTACAATTACTCCAACGATATTCTGTTGTAGTGATGTTATGGTTTGCGTCGAGGCATCGGGGCGTGTGTCGAGTACCTCGGCTCCTCCCCCAGCGAAGCTCCGTATCACATAGGCGAAATGACGTGGCGCGTGACGTTCGAGGCTTCATCTCGGGCTGTTCCGCGATATGGGTTCACAATTGGCACATTTCTACAAAAAGAAGACCCTACCCAGTTCCAAGATCACTTTTATGGCTATGTAATTAATCACACTCGTTCTCAGACATCATGCAGTTCTATTATTACAATTATTAGTAGGCTACTGTAGTTATAAGACAATCTATTTTGCCCGGGATGACTTAAAACCTTTGTCAAATGATTTGTTCTCTACCATGAGCTCGGGAGATATTTATGAACGGCACACTCACACGTATCACTGAAATGACTTTAATTCTTAAACGTTTTGATGTTGTACGAAGCAAACATCACATCATCACAGGAAACTCTTTCTTTCATCATAATTTCATTCCTTGTCCCTAGCGTACTCATTTGAAGCTTCGAGGTCGAACCACTTTGATGGTTCACCTGGCTGCGAGGCTTTGACGTTTCATGAGGCATCATCTCGCCACCACTATTCTGTTGTTTAAGAAAGAAAAAAGGATTCTTTCTGTGGCGTGTCGATAACTCGGACCTCCAGGTTTCCTTTCGTTATGCTTCCATCACGCTGATTTCAGATTCGCCTGTCATCGTGTGACCGGTGGTTTACAGTGTTTATTAAAGTCTAGACATCTCCGAATGCTTTGCAACCGTTCTCCTGGGGAACACGCGTGGGCATCGTTCAGCCCACCTGAACGTGTACAACTCATACTTACCTGGCAAGGGAGATACCATGATCAAGAAGGTGGTTCACCCATAGCGAGGCTCAGCCATTGCACTGAGGCTGTTGCTGACCCGTGCGAATTCCCCAAATGTGGGAATCTCGATTGCATAATTTCTGGTAGTGGGGGACTGCGTTCGCGCTCTCCCCTGATCATGTTGTTCTAAAGAAATAATAGCTATGAATGATACCACCCTGAGCACGCCCGATCTCGTCTGATCTCGGAGGCTAAGCAGGGTCCGGCCTGGTTAGTACTTGGATGGGTGACCGCCTGGGAATGGCTCATGACCCCCCAAAGTCCCTATCCCTCAACACTGGGATCGATCCAAAAGGATCGAGGATCAAAACGGACGGCTCCATCTGGTGGCCACTGGTGGGTGGTTTTATTTTCAGAAATGTCATGTGCAAGGCCTAGATTATCAAAATCCACTAGTCTGCTGGATGTTTTGTTTATTATTTTCATACTTTGAGTGGATGTAGCTGATGAGATTCATACAATCAAGTGGAAAAGTGTTAAATTGTTACATTTTTGGGCTGAATTAAGAAAAATAATAAGAGCCATTCACAGAACTCATTGTTTTGACCACACAGGGAGTGCAGCCATCACAGTGGGGGTGTATTCACACCTCTGGTTGCGGGAGTGAAGACACAAGGACTTCTAATTTCTTTGGTGTGTTTTTTCTTTCCAATACCCCACCCCTTCCGAAACCCAAGCACACTGAGACTCCAAAATACTTTTACAACTTTTATTTTTCAACCAGAATGTGTTTCATTGAAAAGGCAATCCATATAAACACAAATAAACAAGATCATTTTAGTTAAAAGCTCGCCCACCACGACTAGGTACAGATCTACAGGCGAGAACACGAGAGCATGAGACGAGAGACAAACATGTACTACCATTTGCAAACATTTAGTTAAACATGGAGCTGACAGACATACACACATCACAAGGACAGGCACATATAAATAACATTAATAATAATAAAAAACACTCAACAATTAAAGAACACACACACACACACACACACACACACACATACTGGTTTTCACTCATGAGGACGACCTTTATAATCATCACTTGTGAGGACCACCCTTTCCAGAGGTTGTAGAGAGCTGAAAAAAATTCAGTAAACTTGCCATAGCTTAGTTAACCTATACACAACTTCAAAACTCTGAAATGATGTTTCAGAGTTTTGTGATGGTTTAACCAGGCTTTATGGGGACTTCCGGAAGAACCAGTAAACATGCTTTCAGGGGACATCATTTACATAAATTAGAATATTTCACACAGATTATTTGGTGACTAATGGGGACCTGATTGTACATAAATATATATAGCCCGAGGAGAGTATATAGAGTATAGCCAGAGGGCCAAGGTGTTTTAACCTCTCAATTTCCGAGAGCCCCTGGAACCAGGGGCGGCCATGCCCTCTGCAAATGTTCCTCTTGGCCATCCACCATCTATATGTGGCGTGATACCAACTTATTTCATGATATTACCGTGCACTATGTGTGTGTATGGGTTTTTATTTTACCAACACCATCGATGCCACCCTCACACATGGGAGGGATCTCCCAAACAGGTGTGGGTCCACAGTAAATAGCACCAGAGACGGATGGAGAATTAGATGCATTGATACTTTATTTTTAAAAGTATACCAGCACATACATACATTAGCATAGACACACATCACGCACAGACTCGAGCCATCAGAGTGCGGTTAATACATGTCAGAACCTGCTGGTGTATCCTTGTGGGCCAGGAAGAGGCATCAAGATACAGAATAGTCACAATATAAATGGAAGTCACATAGACCTCGAGAGAATAAGTTCGACCTCTGAGGCTCCGTTTCCCTCGGTCAAATGTCTATATTAAATAACATGGCGTGTTTGAATAATCGTACATAACAAAGTCTGTAGGTTGCGAAGAAAAAAAGGGAAGCTGCATCACGTTTTGTTCTATACACTTTTTCCATCTAGTGTCGACTGGGTTTTTGGAATGTCTATGCCGTTAAAGTAGCATTAATAATCGTTAGGATTATTACGACGATTATTAATGCTACTTTAATGGCACCGACAATCCAAAAACCCAGTC
>NW_026613541.1:2500-30000 GCF_026213295.1 Gadus chalcogrammus
TGTGCAAGCATGCTACGTGTTTTTTTGGACTACATTTTTTAGTGTAAGGTTATCTTCTCAACCTTATTTTACACGGTGGCACTCATATCTTAAGGGAAAAACATCTGACATGTTTAATTTAGTTTGAATGTAAAATATTTCTTTATATTTGAAGAATATTTTAATATTGAATGTACATTTGACAGCCCTAAATCAAACCAAACAGACACTTACACTTGTGTGGAACTGATCTCAGGTCAGGCACCTTCTTCACCTCCATGTTCAGTGTCTCCTCCAGCTGATCCAGGGCTCTCCTCAAGGTCCCAACGTATGATGGAGGACGGACCTCCACCGTCGTCCAGTCCCTGGTGGGTGGAGGATCCTTCAGGGATCTGAAGGTCTGGAGGAGGTGGAGGTGGTCTTCAGTTTAGGTGAACTGCTTCACCTCTGAGCTTCTATTGGTCAGATCTTTTATTTCCTGCTCCAGCTCTTTGATGAGGCCTTCAGCTTCTTTCTCTGTGGATTTCAGTTTCTCTTGAACCGTTTTGTTGTGATCATCCAGACACTTTTCAACAGAGCGCCTCAGAGCAGTGAGGACCTGCACACCATCGGCTATCTCTCTGTCTGCGTCTGCTTTGCTGTGGTCCACCGTGTCTATGATGTCTTTAATCTTTCGTTGTCTCTCCTTGATCATCTGCTGAAGTTCAGCCTCTATCTTCCCCGGCTGGGCCGTCTTCACTTCATATTCCTCCTTCAGAGGTACAACAGGATGTGACTTGTGGTCTGTCACTGTGCAGAACTGACACACATACACCTGGTCAGTCTGGCAGAAGAGCTCCAGAAGTCGGTCGTGTTTCTTACACATCCTGTCTTCCAGACGGTCTAAAGGCTCGACCAGCTGATGTTTCTTCAGGCCTGCGACTCTCTGATGTGGCTCCAGGTGGGCTTGGCAGTAAGAGATAAGACACACCAGGCAGGACTTCACTGCCTTCAGCTGGGTCCCAGTACAGACGTCACAAGGAACTTCTCCGGGTTCAACGCAAGGCTGCTCTTTGACTCGTACAGAACTTCTAAACTGATCAACCATCCCTGATATGAGGGTATTAACCCGTAAAACAGGTCTTGTGTGGAACAGCTCGTTGCAGACAGGACATTTGTACTGGACCATGTCATCCCAGAACACTGTAATACAGGTTCTGCAGAAGTTGTGTCCACATGGTGTGGTAACTGGGCTGTTGAACACATCCAGACAGATGGAACAGGAGAAGTCCTCCTGAGACCACGATGTCGCAGAGGCCATTCCTAGAAAACTATTGTTAAATAAAGTTTAATCATTTATAATGTATAACAATGGTAAAATAGAGGTCGTAGCCAATCAGTAGTTTTGATTTGAGTAACAGCAGTGAACAGTGACAGGTGAGAGTACTCAACATATACACTAACGATTTCAACCCATACCTGATGATAGTAAAATAGTACCTTTCCTATTGATATGATCAATAAGTTACAGAAATGTATGATGAATCCCGGATCAGAGTGGAGTAAATTACCTGGGTCTTCTCACTGCTGTAATGAAGTGAGCATCACCAAACCTTCCGACTCGGTAACAAGGAAATTATCAGTTGGACCAGTTGACCCTCCTCTCAGACTAACCTCCTATTGGCTGCTGTTCCATGACATCACTGTACAGGTGTCCTGCTGCTCGAGGCGGAACAATGTCACTTCAATCAGGCATCTTGTTGGGCTGGATTGGATTGGGTTCATCTTGGAACAAACTTTACAGGCAGGTATTTAGAAAGGGCCAAGGTAAACACACACACACACACACACACACACACACACACACACACACACACACACACACACACACACACACACACACACACACACACACACACACACACACACACACACACACACACACACATTGTTAAAGCGATATAAGAGTTTTTAGTTCATTCACTTCGAGAATGCGACTGCTTCCTTCCTTCACTCGCAGTAACAACTTCTTCCTTTGTTCGTAATCGTCATGCAACTGCATTATTCAGAGGTCTAATAGTGCCATCTATTGGCCCAAACATGTAACTCCATCGTACATAAGTCACAGAATCATGAAAAGGGACTATACAAAATGCAAAAATGGGGGGTATACCACATTCTCCCCTGCTTAACTAAATGTCGTCCCGACATTTCCGGTTTCAGTCCATTCTGTTGTAACAATTTGATTACTTACAGGTTAGAGTCCATTATTCAAGAAATATATCTGATGACAGATTTCACATTACAGATATCTCACGCTAATGTTATGAGTTAAACAGTGGAAGTCATTGTGCACTACGACAACCATCTATTCACTCCGCTGTGTTCACTGGTAGCTTGTCTTGACTGGAATAGGCGTGACCTTTGACCTTATGTATAATCACATATCTCACACTTTCACTTATACTATTCACTCAAATCTCATCACATTTCCTCATTTCGTTGCATTATAAGAGTTTTTCCACAGTCTTTGTCTTTGCAACCTGTAAACACATTATCTTATTATCACCATTTCTTCTTCGGTATCCATGTGCGATTCTAATGTAGGAACTGACTTTCTTGTGGGCCTATATTAACTAAAAGTAGCTTTTCTTAAACCTCTTCTTCCTCAAAACACATTTTCAATCCATTACTTTAACTTAAACATGAACTTACAAATGACATCCATCCTAAACCCGGATGGGTTTAGCTGCTCTTGAGGTGGGGAAGGCAGGCCTTGTTCCTGGACTGGAGCTCGGCCATCCTCATCCAATCATCTGGCCCGTTTTCGGGCTCGTTCTCAGCTCCCACACAGGATGTACTTGTGCCTCGAAACGCGCTCACAAATGAATAAACAAGAGCTATGTACATGGACTTTTACTTTTTTTTTCAACATTTATCCAACACCAAGATCTCCAAGCTCTCTGAATAACTCACTGCGTGTTGGCGCGGTGGTGCTGGCGGCGCTCCGCCTGCACCCCGGCACACTCATCAGCCGGTCACCGCCGGCGGCCGTGGAGCCGGACAGCCCCATGGAGACAGGCCCGGCTGCCCCATGGAGACGGGCCCGGCTGCCCCATGGAGACAGGCCGGACAGCCCCATGGAGACAGGCCCGGCTGCCCCATGGAGACGGGCCCGGCTGCCCCATGGAGACGGGCCCGGCTGCCCCCTGGAGACGGGCCCGGCTGCCCCATGGAGACGGGCCCGGCTGCCCCATGGAGGCAGGCCCGGCTGCCCCATGGAGACAGGCCTGGCTGCGGGGCTGTTGGAGAGGTCGGGATGGTAGCCTGCGGAGGCCCGGCTGTAGAAGGTGTCTTCGTCCTCACCGTGGTGGGCGTTGTCGGACCCTCCGCGTCCGGGTGTTTTCTGTGGACGGGACGAGCGGTCAACTTTGATGTGCGACAGGAACCTCAAGGAGGGGACCTTTGAGCGTGGTGAAGCCCTGCTGGTGCTTGACTTTGAGTAAAGGTGCGTTGACTTGAGGCGCGCTGAGACACTGTTCCCCGTCGCCAAGTCTGCCGTTGTGTTCTCAAACCACACATAAGATCAACTCGTTTTAAACATTGCTTATCGACAGAACCTGAAATCTATTGGTTGCGTCATTCGGCACGCCGGGGTCAACGTTTTTAAACGTAAAGCAAGGCTCCACCGCGAGACAGCGGCGCAGGCTCAGGTGTTGGCTCCTCCCCCCCGGAAATTGCAGCGCCGCTTTCCCGACAGGAAAACGATGGAGTGGGTCGCATTCGACGCATCTCATGTGATCGCACCTCCATTCAGCTGATCAAATGGAATCTGGAATCCGGGAGCTCAACCAAAGATGTGAGGCTGTTGTCCATGTGGCGCTTTGTCCTTGAGCCAGAGATATTCATAAACAACAAGATATGAGCACCTGATACATCTTGACTCTGGTAAAGATCAAGCAAGGCTTCACATAAATCCTGAATGATTATGAATCCCGGGTAACTCCTAATGTTAACCGTAGCAGTGATGTACCATTAAACGAATACAAAAGGTAACAAAGGCCCTCCTAGTGTCCGCGGCCCACCTGCATGTTGGTCATGGTTGTGAAGTACAGGCTTTCCACAGAATCGGCTGCTCGATGATGGAAAAAATCATAATCACCATTACAACCAAATCAATCATCGAATTAATACATGTGTATTTTAAAACAATGTAGTGTAGTAATTTTAAGGTATTTAAATAAATATGATATTACAGGAGACTCCTTTGGTGAAACTTGCTGGTCTGGTATACGACTACTAGGGGGTGCCAAACGGCCGTTGTATGTAGGGGGTGCCAAACGGCCGCTCCCATCCTCCCCTACACAAAGGGTTATAAACATCGCAAAGACAAGCTTTAAGTAAATTAATTGATCAAATAAAATAAAAAATAAAAACGAAACCCTCCGCACTCTATTCAAATTGTTCCTTAATTAGATTCAATTAGTGCCTATTCAGCGGCGCGGCTGTTTAATTGAAGCCTCGTTGCCTTCAGGGTCTCTGGGTTAGGTTATGGTGACTCCTCATGACACTGCTTTTGATTCAGTGCCAAACCAGGAACCACCTGAGCAGGAGAAAGGGAATCTTTTGGCCATTGATGACGCTGTGGGGGGGTGATACCTTCTTAACGATTTTTTTTTTTTGGTGATTCAATTTGTTTTATTTTTTAGTTTCATTTCCCGGTGTCCAGGTTTTGAAGGCCTTTCGCTTTTTTTTGTCAGGAAGATCGTCTGTTGAGGAAAGGGATTTAGAGAATAAACAAGTTTTATGTGTTTATGAATCTGTCTGTCTGTCTCCCTTTCTCTCTCTTTCACTATCCACCTCTCACCTCTCGAAATGTGTTCATTTGAAATGTACACACACACACACACACACACAAACTAAAAAACACACACACACACACACACACACGCACACACACACACACACACACACACACACACACACACACACACACACACACACACACACACACACACACACGCACACACACACACACGAGTCAACACGCCCCTATCTTTCATATGTAATTGCAGTCTCATATGTAATTACACACCCTGTCTTGGTGCAGGGCGACACACACACACACACACACACACAAAAAACACACATTTAAAAAAATTAATTTGGCTTCAAGACCCTCTAGTTCTCATTCTCGTTCTCTCTTCTCCGTGGTTCCATTTGTCGCTATTTAGCGCATATGGAAGCAATCAAAAACAAAATGGAGGATGGCCCTTAAAAACAGTACTTAGCATGGTGTAGCATCTTACCCTAGCTCTCTGTGTTGTCTACGGGGAATGGGTTAACCTAGCGATGGTGAGTGCTTGGCACTTCTATGAACATCCTTACTGTACCCACAGAGATATATTGTTGTCTCTCTTTCTCTTCTTTTCACCCCTTAGAGACCTGGGACTGAAGACTGGGTCCAGGTCAGGACCCATCAGAGAGCTGGGACTGGAGACTGGGTCCAGGTCAGGACCCCTCAGAGACCTGGGACAGAAGACTGGGTCCAGGTCAGGGGGCAGGACCCCTCAGAGACCTGGGACTGAAGACTGGGTCCAGGTCAGGGGGCAGGACCCCTTAGAGACCTGGGACTGAAGACTGGGTCCAGGTCAGGGGTCAGGACCCCTCAGAGACCTGGGACTGAAGACTGGGTCCAGGTCTGGGGGCAGGACCCCTCAGAGACCTGGGACTGAAGACTGGGTCCAGGTCAGGGCCCCTTAGAGACCTGGGACTGAAGACTGGGTCCAGGTCAGGGGGCAGGACCCCTTAGAGACATGGGACTAAAGACTGGGTCCAGGTCAGGGGGCAGGACCCCTCAGAGAGCTGCTGGGACCCAAGGGGCTGGAGGGACATTCCAGGTGTGCTGCTTGGATAACCAACAGAAAGCTCTGGAGAAACATCTGCTCAGCTTGAAGGAGTTGAACTGAAGAAAGGGGAAGAACCATCGGCTGAACCAACACATTCTCACTCCGAGCACGTCGATTTTTGAATAACGGTCAGTGACCTTGTGCTTCTTTTTCTCGACGCATGGGGTTTTCAACTCGTTACAATGTAATCCCTCCACGGCAATATATGAAGCTATGAGCATTCATCCCATTGGCTAACGGGGGACCCGATGGCTGCACATAGAGACGCTATGAGCATTCATCCCATTGGCTAACGGGGGACCCGATGGCAGCACATAGAGACGCTATGAGCATTCATCCCATTGGCTAACGGGGGACCCGATGGCTTCACATAGAGACGCTATGAGCATTCGTCCCATTGGCTAACGGGGGACCCGATGGCTGCACATAGAGACGCTATGAGCATTCGTCCCATTGGCTAACAGGGGACCCGATGGCTACACATAGAGACGCTATGAGCATTCATCCCATTGGCTAACAGGGGACTCGATGGCTTCACATAGAGCCGCTAGGGTCAGAACATTCTCATTAATAATGAATGCACAGAGTAGGATTCACAAATGTATTTTGTGATTTATATATAAATTACTCTCTTCTCACAATTACATTTCAATGCACACAAATGAATATCGGTATGAATAAATATAATATTTATCAATAAAGAAAAAAAAAATTACAAACACATTTCTGATGCACACACATATGTACCTTGTTTTAAATAAATGTAATATAAATCCATGAATATATGAATTAAAAAAATATTAGCAATTTTCATCAAAATGTATTTGGATGTTGTTACATTTACTGTATATGCAAACTGTTAAACTTGAATTAACAACACGCTTTTCATTTGTGAACTTGTTTGCATTTGTGTGTGAACTGGACTGTATTTATATGCGGATTTTTGAGACTCCTGATGTCGCTGGATTCACAAATGCACATTATTTCGACAAGGAACTCTCTGTAGCCAATCATATGCCTCCCTTGTTTTCAGCAAATCACATGACTGCAGTGACTGTTTTTTTACATTGTCGGTGCCGTTTACTACTTTAACGGCACCGACAAACCCAAAACCCAGTCGAAACTAGATGGAAAAAGTGTGTAGCTAAACGTGAAGCAGCTTTTACTTCTTCGCCACCTAAATTGTTATGTACGATAATTAAAAAAAAACATGTTATTTCCCATAGACATTTGACAGAAGGAAACGGGAGGCTCTGAGGCTGGACTCAGAGGTCGGAACTGCTAAGGCGTTACCATAGCTCAGTTGCTCGGCGCAGTAACCCGTCTAATCTGTGCCATCCACCTACCCTTCCATACACTGACCTTGAGGTGATGGGAGGACTCTGGAACTGCCAATCGGCGGTCAAGAAGGCGGACTCGATTTCAGCCTACGCGTCCCCATAACCCTTCACTTCCTGGCCCTGACAGAGACCTGGATCACTCCAGAGAACTCTGCTACTCCTGCTGCCCTCTCCACCGTCTACTCATTCTCGCACACCCCTAGACCATCCGGGCGAGGAGGGGGGACCGTCTCCTCATCTCGCCCATGTGGTCCTACCAGGTCCTTCCACTAAAACACTTGGCCAGATCTGCGTTTGAACTCCACGCTGTCACGGTCACCATTCCTATCAAGCTCTCCATTGTGGTGATCTACCGTCCTCCAGGTCCCTTCCGTGACTTTTACGACGAGATGGATGCCCTCCTCAGCTGCTTTCCTGAGGATGGCACCCCACGCGTTATCCTCGGCGACTTCAACATCCTGCCAGAGAAGTTGCACTCACCTGAACTAACCAACTTTTTCGCCACCTTTGACTTGACACTAACCCCTTCTCCTCCCACACACAGGGCCGGGAACCAGCTTGACCTAATATTCACCAGGTCCTGCGGCACCTCTGCTCTCTCCGTTACCCCGCTCCCCGTGTCTGACCATCACTTTGTTGATTTTTCTCTCCCCTTGAAATCCTCTCCCTCCCTCCTCTCTAGTCACCACATTGTCAACACTCGCCGTAACCTCAAATCCCTCTCTCCCTCTACGTTGGCCTCTACTGTTCTGTCTTCACTTCCTTCTATCGAACGATTCTCTCAACTATCTACAGATGAATCATCAGACACTCTGCTATCCTCCCTCTCCTCCTCCTTGGATTCCCTCTGTCCCTTCCACTCCAGACCAGCGCGATCCTCACCGCCCCCGCCTTGGCTGTCCCATCCTCTGCAGACTTGTAGAGCAAAGTTGCGGGCAGCTGAGAGGAAAATGGAAGAGATCAGACTGTACTAATGATCTATCCCACTATCTTTCCTTCTTTCTGATTTCACCTCTAGTGTGTCAACAACCAAATCTGCCTTCTACCGGACAAAAATCAAACCCCAGGAAACCTCCTCAACCCTCCCTCACCCCCACCTCCTTCCTGCCTCACTGCTGATGACTTTGTTACCTACTTTACCCAGAAAGTGAAGGACATCAGCTCCTCTTTTATCCCTGCCTCCATCCTCCCTCCTCCAATCCCCTCCTCCTCTGTCTTTACCCAATTTATCCCTCTCACCTCTGACGAGGTCAACAGAATAATAACATCTAACCATGCCACCACCTGCCTCCTTGACGCTATCCCCTCCTCTCTCCTCCACGATGTCTCAAGCGACATCCTGCCATTTCTCACCTCACTTATCAACTCCTCCCTCACTTCAGGCATTGTTCCAGCGTCTTTCAAGACTGCCAGAATAAAGCCTCTCCTCAGAAAAACAACTCTTAATACCACCGACATCCAGAACTACTGACCGGTATCTCTTCTTTCATTCCTGTCTAAAACACTGGAACGTGCCGTTGCTAACCAACTGTCCTCCTATCTGTCATCTAACGACCTCCTTGACCCTCACCAGTCAGGCTTACAAGAAGGCACACTCCACTGAGACGGCTCTCCTCGCGGTGACCGATTCCCTCCGTGTCCACAGCTGGGTGAGTTTCACCACTTGCTCCAAGAACTCCGCCTGGATGACGGCCGGTTTCAGCGGTACTTTCGACTGAGTCGGGCCAAGTTCGATGACCTGCTAGCCCGGGTTGGTGCCAGGATCTCCCGTCAGGACACCAACTACAGGCGCTCCATATCAGCTTCGGAGCGCCTGTCTGTCCGTCTCCGGTAAGTTGCGGTTTCATAGCCTAATTACTCTATCAGCACATTCTGTAGTCAAAAACTATATACACAACGGGGAGAAATTGTTCGGGCGCGTGTTCTGATAGTGCATACATCTATTTCCAATGCTGTCAATGCTCCACCCAGTGTTTCAACAGTGTTTTTATATATTATCTATGGTTTCAACCTAAACGCAAATCTTCATATACATGCATGTCACCTGAGTTTTATATAAACAAAATAAATAAATGCATCATGGCTCCAACATATTCATTCTTGACCTCCTTGTCATGCTTTTGAAAATAAAATAAGCTGATGCAAATCGCTAGTCAAGACATATACCTGTGCAGTGATATCAGTAAGATAATTGGCCTACATATTTGGTATACAACTAAAATTCTCAATAAGGCTACAATAAATGATTCATGTGTTGCCGATTCCTGGCTACTGGCGATTCGTTCCGGACGATAGCCACCAGCTTCTGGGTCGGGGCCTCCACCGTGGCTTCCATCGTGTCCGATGGGGTGACGGCTATATGGGACTGCCTGGTGGAGGAGTCCATGGCTGTGCCCACTACCGAGGACTGGAGGCTGATTGCGCAGCAGTTCGAGGAGCAGTGGAACTTCCCTCTCTGTTGCGGTGCCATCGATGGGAAGCATGTTGTTCTGAAGGCCCCTGCGAACACCGGTTCGCAGTTCTTCAACTACAAGGGAACATTTTCCATTGTTCTCTTGGCAGTTGTCGACGCAGACAAGTGCTTCCGCATCATCGATGTGGGGGGCTAGGGGAGAACCAGTGATGGAGGAATTCTGGCCAACTCGGTGTTTGGTCAGGCCCTCCGAGCTGGCGATCTCAAGCTCCCTGCTGACAGTACTGTCAGCGGCTGCGCAGAGAGGACCCCTGCCTCATGTGTTTGTAGGGGACGAGGCCTTTCCGCTACGGACCGACCTCATGAGGCCATTCCCCGGACGCATCCTCCCCCGAGAGCGGCGCGTGTTCAACTACCGACTGTCCCGGGCTCGGTTGGTGGTTGAGAACGCCTTAGCGCCGTAGAACCGCCCACAAAGCTACTTGCGCTTTGCGCTTCCCACTTGCGTTTCAGACCGTTAAAATAGGGCCCATAGTATTAATTAGGGCTGTCAAATTAACGCGTTAATTTCGATTAATCAGGGGAGGATCAAGAAGTTACGAGAGAGAGAGAGAAGGGAGGGAAACAAACGGTAGGCTATACAGCTGTTTATAAACAGGCATAAAAGTGTCGTATTGGTATGCGATTAATTTAGATGAATTAATCACAGAGCCTGTAATTAATTTGATCAATTTTTTAAATTGCTTGACGGCACTAGTAGTATTCCATAAACCGTCTTCTTATCAGTTAAAGCTTAAACGGTTAGCCATAAACATAGTTGAACCCCTGAAATTAATGCTATACATCTTTGTCCTGTACATACCGCTCTGTGGTCTTGGGGCAGGGCCAGCCTCAGGGACAGGTACACGGGAAGGGCCAGCGGCAGGGACAGGGACAGGGGCAGGGGCAGGGACAGGGGCAGGAGCAGGAGCAAGAGCAGGAGCAGGAGCAGGAGCAGGGGCAGGGACAGGGACAGGGGCAGGAGCAGGAGCAGGAGCAGGAGCAGGGGCAGGGACAGGGGCAGGGACAGGGGCAGGAGCAGGGGCAGGGACAGGGACAGGGGCAGGAGCAGGAGCAGGAGCAGGAGCAGGAGCAGGAGCAGGAGCAGGAGCAGGAGCAGGAGCAGGAGCAGGAGCAGCATCAGCATCCTCTATATCAGACTCACTGCTGGGCTGGTCTATGTTATTGAGAAAGAAGACTTGTTTTTTTTTTGCTTGGATGATATATATCTATATTGCACATTAAAGATAGACAGAATCGTGCCGCCCTGTAAACCGTTCCTGTGGCCATAATACAGAAGCTGTACGTGTCTTCACTTGTCAACAAACCTGCTATGTGCGATGGCCCTGCTGCTGCCTCCTCAAGCTCCTCATCTTCTCCTGCCCCTGACAGTGAAGTCTCTGGAGCCCCGTCCTCCTCTACCTCCTCTGCCCCCAGAGGTAAGTTGCTGCTAGTCTCCCTCGGGGTGACAAAGGGGTCGAGGAAGGACAGGACCCCAGCGAATTTCCATCTCGTCACTGTCCCTGCCGCTGACCCGCTCTTTTTCCCCTCCTTTTCACTCTTTTTGTGTCGTAAGTAGGGTTGCCAACCGTCCCGTAAAATACGGAATCGTCCCTTATTTGGCAATTAAATGTTGCGTCCCGTATTGAACCAATACGGGACGCAATTTGTTCCGTATTTCCATAAATGTCCAATACACATGTCTGTCACACACACAAATACTAAATCTAACAATAATGATCAAAACAAAACACAGGGAATACTACGGTCAGCAAAATTGTCGCGGCGGGATCTACGCAAGACCCGCTCCGGTCATCTGTGTGTCTGCGCATGCGTGTGGTGGTCACGGTTGCCTAGCGACAGACACCACACACCGGTGTAAGTACCATATTGGCTCGGCTACCAGATCGGCTCGGGGTCCGTCGTCTGCTGATTACGTTACACAATATCATTGGCTGTACGCTTGAATGGGCGTAGGCTACATTGTGATTGGCTGCTAAGGGACAGTTGTGATTGGCTGTTTTGTGCTGTAGCTCTGGCTGTCGTCATAGCAACCACAGCGAGCACATGTGTGAGCGCGAGTAGGTCTGTCTAGTTTCGGGTTGTGTTGCCAGATTGGGCATATGTCCCGTTTTTCCAGCCTAACGTGATTCAAAGTAGCCAAATCAGGCTGAAAATGTGCCCAATCTGGCAACACGGACGGCTTATCTTAACAGCCAAGATGATTCCGAGGGATGTTTTGTTTTTAGAAGAAAACTATCCATACAGATAGGTTGGGAATGGTCTATGTTCAAAATGAAAGATCATTACAGGCTCTTTAATTTAAGCCATAAAAGACCTTATTGCTGTAGATAGCGTATTGTGTGACGTAATCAGCAGACGACTGACCCCGAGCCGATCTGGTAGCCGAGCCAATATGGCACTTACACCGGCGCTGCTCACAAAACCCGCGCCTTTTAAAAATGTCCACTACACCCGATACTCCACCACGTCCTCAAAAGCGTAAACGCTTGCAGAAGTACGGACGTGAGTGGGAAGACGCACATCCTTGACTGGACAGCGTCAGTGGAGATGTTTACAAGGCAAGTTGTAAAATATGTCGGCGAGTGTTTTCAGTGGCGCACGGTGGGCTGTCTGACATCAGACAGCATGCAACAGGAGAGCAACACTGCAGACACGAAAGATCACAGAAGACCCAAGCGTCAGTGTCACAGTTCTTCATACCCCAATCATCTCCTGAGGTTGATACGGTAGGGTACATTATGTTGTGATTGATTTCCTATCTGGTTGTGCTTTTGCCAGAACATCGCAGTGCATGGGCAGAGCCTATTTTAGTAAACTGTTGTGGTTTGATTGATTGTTTAGGATGTTGAGTTTTAAAAGTCGAATGACCGACCATTTATTTAATATACAGAAGTATATAAATATTATATATGGCCATTTAAAGAACAAATCATACTAATGGATTAACAGTTAATAAATAAATAAATACATTTGTTAAAAGAAAACCTTTATTCTTTAATATACATACATTTCCTAGATTAAAAATGTTTGTAGAGCTTTCTGTGTATTCTGTGTCACAATTTTTATATTTTTGAGGAATGCAGTGTTCAGTGATCATTACATCAATTATATTATTAGTGTCGATTAACTGTTTGGATGACCTGACTTCTTTTCGAGTGACAAGACAGGCAGCAGACAAATGTTCAATTTGATCAACAATATGTCATCCCACTCCTCCTCTCTATATTACCGCAGCTGAGGTGACACAGGTGTACCACACAGTAAGACACAACCTCAGCTACAACAGTGTTGACTGTGCACATAAACTGAATCAAAAGATTCTCCTGGATTCAAAAATTAAAAAAAAAAAATGTATAGGGACAACAATGGCAGAGTCAGTGGTTAAAGATGTCCTTGCTCCAAAGGCAGTGGCTGATGTTCTCAAGGCCCTAACATCAGATAAACCCCTCCCATTTTCCATTCAGACAGATGCATCAAATAAAGGAAACAGGAAGATGTTCCCCCTTGCTGTTCAATACTTCAGTCCAGAATGCGGGGTCACCAACAAAATGCTGGATTTCATTGAAAATGCAGATGAGTCCGCTGCTGGGATTGTAGCTCTCACAGAGCAGTCGCTTGACAAATTTGGCTTATCGTTGGATCATGTGACAGCATTTAGTGCACTGCAGACAACACAAATGTGAATTATGGAATTCACAACTCTGTCTTCACCAACTTGAAGAAGTAACAAAAAGATCTGCTGCAAGGAAACTGCCATGCCCATATTTTGCACAACACAGTGAAGCATGCTCTTGACCAGCTCACTGTAGATGTGGAAAATGTCGTATGCCTTCTTTTCCACATCTGCCAAACGAAGAGAATCACTCAAAGAGTTTTGTAGGTTTTGTGATGTTGAGTTCCAGGAAATTCTGCAACATGTCACAACCAGGTGGCTCTCCCTTAATCCAGCCATCACCCGGCTAATGCAAACCTGGATTGCACTGAAATCGTACTTCATCAACCTGGGGGGAGGAGTGTCCCAAACAACTTCGAGCATTGTTAAAGTTCAGTGAGGACTCAACTGAGGAAGATGGAGACATTGTGGAGGTTTACCTTCTTTTCTGCAATAATATCCTCTCTCTCTTTGAGGAAGTTGTAAAGAAGCTGGAGAGTGATGAAACCAACTGGGTTGAGTTATATTCCATCATGGAAAACTTCAAGCAAAAGCTCACACAGAGACGAGATTAACAGTTCTATGGCTACTTAACTAAATTGAAGATGCAGCATCTCCGTCCACTTGATGCTGACATGGCAAGGGCAGATTTTACTGCATTCCTCAACACAGCACTCTCATATGTTGAGAAATGGTTCAACTTTTCGGAACACTACTGGTTGTTCTCACTGCAACCTCTCTCTCTGCACCATGGCACCATGACCTTTACTGACATTGAGAGGGTGACCACCAAGCTCAACCTCATCCATAAAGTCAACATGGATGAACTTTATGATGAATGCTCCACAGCAAAACCCATTCTGAAGAGGCTCAAAGAAGATGCTGAAGATGAATGGAAGTCCAAAGGTGTGGCTGCCAGGTGGGTGGCTCTCTTTCGAGTAGCTGACCTGCCAAACATGTTGTCTATCACCAGACACATCCTGAGCATCCCAGCATCCACTGGATGTGTGGAAAGGATCTTCTCCAGAATGGCCAACAAATGGAGTGACTGCCGGAACAGGTGCTCCACAGAGCTCATGAGAAATGACATGAAGTTCTCAGTTTATTTAGTTTATATTTTAAAAGTTCATTGCTGCACACGCCACACAAAGAGATTTCATTCAAGATTTAATTGACTGCACTTTATAAAAGAATGTTATGTGGTAATAAAGCATTTCAAGCTTTAAGTATGACTAATTCCTTTCTTGATCAACCCTTTACTAAAAACACCAGCACAAAATAAAACATACCACTGCTGCGGCTGCGGGCGCCCCGCCCCACAGGAGTCGGGCCCGTGGTGGGCGTCCCTTATTTTAATTTCTGAAAGTTGGCAACCCTAGTCGTAAGTACCTGTCCCTGAGTGACTTCCACCTCCTGTGACATACGTCCACTGACAAGAACATATATACATATTAAGTTGTGTAACCTGACAAGCGGGACAGTCTGTTGTAGTAGTATCACTTAATATTACTGCTAACTGTTGCTACCGCTAACCGGCGCTAACTTTTTTCATAGTAGAACACAACCGATAGCTGAAGCTAGGGCTGGGCGATTTGGCCTAAAAATAAAATCTCGATTTTTTCTAACTGATGGACGATTTTCGATTTAAACCTCGATTTATTTTTTCTGTTTTTCTCTAAACAAATTCCATTGAAACCCATGTACGTGTGTGGCGCTTATGGGGTGTCGCACCACACTCACCAACGCAGGGGTCTACAACCCGCTGATTTAAGAGTATCACGATTATCAACAATCATGGAAAGCTGAGTAGGTTTATCAGTTTTAATAACAGTATGAACAAATAGAACACAAAAATGACAAGTTGTCCTTTGTATATCTATAGTAGCAATAGCACATGCTAAACAAGGACAACATCTACTCAGAATAATTGAATGAACTGTTTACATCCATGGCTAATCAGTGCATGAGAAGGAGATGACAGGAGACTAATGTTTCACTCTTTCAATTGCTCTAATTTGAGCTCTTACTGTTGTTATCTAACATACCAAACAGTAATTTAATTGTGTAAAAGTGTGAAATTACTGCCCCTTAAAAATGACCATGAATTAGCTATACTCTCATTTGCATAGTGATTAACATTATGAATTTAAATTGTGTATACCAACTGTATGTTGGCTGACATTTACCTATAACTTTTTTTCCCTCCACTCTAACCAAGGATGCCTGTTTTTAAATTCCCTAGCCTGACACCCAGTCTGAAAGGCTGGCCAGGGGTTCTCATCTAAAAGTAACAAGGAGATATAAAGTGGGATTAAAACATTGTCTTCTGTTGACTACTTATTATGTGGTTTACACATTAATATGGGAGGACTGGACACACGCACGCACGCACGCACGCACGCACGCACGCACGCACGCACGCACGCACGCACGCACACACACGCGAGAAGGAGGGGCTCGGCCCGCTAACTAAAGGTGCGAACACACCAAGCGCGTACCTCGCGTACCATGTACGCGCGTAACGCACCTAAAATGTTGCTTGACCATTTTGTGTCAAAAATGGTCAGATACGCGCGTACGCATACGCGCGTAGATGAGACCCAAACCCCCCCCCCCCCCCCAGCCTGTGGCTGCGCTGGATTTAGGAGTCCGAGGAAGGAAACCCAAACGCCGCTGTGTTTGGGTCGATGATAGAGCTTGGATCGGGTTAGATTAAATAATCTCGGATATAAATAACAATAATCGGGTTAAATAACTTCACATGGTGTGTTTCCAGCATTCGTAGTGTTGATCAGCAGAGAAATAGTCCGCCAAGACGTTGAGGTTGCTTAGCAATCAGAGACTCTGTCCATGCAAGTGAACGGAGCGTTCACTCTTCGTCATAACTATCAAACCAAACATCCTTCACATTCACCGAGCGAACATTATGAAAGTAAAATGCACATTTCTCGCTAGAAATGTTTCCATAAACGCATTTAATGGCGTAACTATGTTACTATTTCCACCCAGAATAAAGAAAGTTGCCGGCCGTGGCTGCCATGGACATGGCTGCGCTGGAGTCCGAGGTAGGAAACCCAAACGCCGTCGCGTTGGGTGATAGAGTTTAGATCGGATTAGATTAAATAATCTCGGATATAAATAACAATAATCGGGTTAAATAACTTCACATGGTGTGTCTGGTGTGTTTCCAGCATTCGTAGTGTTGATCAGCAGATATATAGTCCGCCAAGACGTTGAGGTTCCTTAGCAATCAGACTCTGGCCATGCAAGTGAACGGAGCGTTCACTCTTCGTCATAACTATCAAACCAAACATCCTTCACATTCACCGAGCGAACATTATGAAAGTAAAATGCACATTTCTCGCTAGAAATGTTTCCATAAACGCATTTAATGGCGTAACTATGTTACTATTTCCACCCAGAATAAAGAAAGTTGCCGGCCGTGGCTGCCATGGACATGGCTGCGCTGGAGTCCGAGGTAGGAAACCCAAACGCCGTCGCGTTGGGTGATAGAGTTTAGATCGGATTAGATTAAATAATCTCGGATATAAATAACAATAATCGGGTTAAATAACTTCACATGGTGTGTCTGGTGTGTTTCCAGCATTCGTAGTGTTGATCAGCAGATATATAGTCCGCCAAGACGTTGAGGTTGCTTAGTAACCAGAGACTCTGTCCATGCAAGTGAACGGAGCGTTCCCTCTTCGTCATAACTATCAAACCAAACATCCTTCACATTCACCGAGCGAACATTATGAAAGTAAAATGCACATTTCTCGCTAAAAATGTTTCCATAAAAGCATTTAATGGCGTAACTATGTTACTATTTCCACACAGAATAAAGAAAGATGTCGGCCGTATGCTTCTGTCCAAGCTCACTACTCTCTGCCAGTGACGTCGGGTCAAGCTCAACGCTGATTGGCTATTGCGGCGCGTATGAGCGTAAAAAGTTCAATTTTTTGAACTCCTCGCGTACGCGCGTATATGTACGCGCGTATATGTACGCGCGTATATATACGCGCGTATATGTACGCGCGTATATATACGCGCGTATATATACGCGCCTCATACGCCCCTAACGCGAGTAAAATGTTGCTTTACGCGTGTACGCGTCTCATACGCGCGTAAACCAATGGTTCCCTATGGAAAAATTGCCAATTTTATACGCGTCGTACGCGAGTAACGCGCTTGGTGTGTTCGCACCTTAACGTGCAGAGATGCAGGGGCAGCTTCGCGCTTCGTAACAGAGACAGGGCAGAGCGCGAGCGCGCAGCGGGAATTTTATGAATGGTGAATGTAGGAGATAACTTCCCCTGCTTAAAGTATTTTATTGCAGTTATACCAAACCGATATTTCCGAAAAATAAACACAGAAGTGAAAGATCTGTCACAAGACGATTGATACGTATCCGTGCACATTTTTAAGTGGGTATACGCAAATCCTGGTGCGTTCCTAGTGGGTATACGGCGTATACCTGCGTATCACGTAGACTACACCACTGCTTGTAACTAAGAGAACACACATGTGAGTTGTTGATCACAAATTATTTGTATACATAACGTCATCTTTGCAAAAGACGTTTAACTGAAAAGTGTTTAAATCGACCCGGCTCTCCCCCAAGTCTGTCGGGGGCGAGGTGAATGTGATTGCAGTAGGCTGAGTTTTGCGCGCGTTCTGGAAAGTGAGAGAGGAGGCTACTACGGAGTCTATTCAGCAAAACAAATCGGAAGAGTCTAGAACTGTTTTTAAATCGCGATTTTTCGGTTCAGCCATTTCACAAACCGTAGGAAAGAAAAAATGCAAATTAATCGATTAAACCGAAAAAATCGCCCAGCCCTAGCTGAAGCCAAGCAAAATACACACACACATTATTCACTGATCTTACCAGGACAGCCAGTATCCTCGGCCACGTCGACCCACGCCCTCTCTTTCTTGTTCCTGTCCCTGTACGACACCATTGTGGTATTGTAGAGGAGAGGACGGCTGCACACAGCGATGATTAGGTTTTGGTCCATCATTGCGGCTCTGTCCTCTCCGTCTCTCTGCCAGTGACATCGGGTCAAGCTCAACGCTGATTGGGCCACTCGGCTAATCGTCATGCGTATGAGCGTAAAAAGTAAAAAATTTTGAACTCCTCGCGTACGCGCGTATATATACGCGCGTATATGTACGCGCGTACATATACGCGCGTATATATACGCGCCTCATACGCCCCTAACACGAGTAAAATGTTGCTTGGTACGCATGATACGCGTGTACGCACCTCATACGCGCGTAAACCAATGGTTCCCTATGGAAAAATTGCCAATTTTATACGCGTCTATACGCGAGGTACGCGCTTGGTGTGTTCGCACCTTTAAATGTAAAATGTAAATGTAAATATGGGAAAGTTGCTTCATTTTGTCTATATGCTACTACAGGCCGAAAGACAAAATTAATATGTAACTTACTTGCTCCTTTTAAGTATAACATTGCTTGGGGAGTCCAATTCCTCCAACAACTCTGCTAGTTAGCGATCTATCTCTTCTCTACGTGTAGTTGTGTTGCGCGAATGCTGCTGAGGGAGGTAGCCTATTTGATTGATTCGCTGAATTGTCCAATCATGTGGTGATAAAAAAAAAGAAAAGCGATACCATTGGCCTGGGGCGCACTGGTGCGACCCGAGGGCGAATTTTCTTGCGCCAATTAAAAGCTGTCTCTGCTTGATAGACAGCAAAAAGTTAGCGAGTTTACATTGACTTCAACGTGGCCGGCGCCCCTGACTTGGAGGAGGGCGTTCAGACGCATTTAAATGGTTGCTGGCAGTGACAAGTATGTCACACAATTAAACGAGGATAAACGCTATGCATAATTGTTGATTTATTTTGTGTTGATAAAAGTTGATTAATAGTTGGCAGATATATTGAAGTGAATATTTCACGGAGGGGCGGCGCCCTAGCGCCCTCTATTGACCCACCGCCACTGGTTGATATATCCATCATTTGTTCACTGTATCAGCCTACCAAATCACAGGCCTCTTCAACGGTTTAAATCAGACATCCTTTTTTTCTCACTTCCATTGAAGGACGGTGAATAGTAATTATTATTGCAAGATTGAAACATAATTATCAATAATGAATTCAAAATGTCACTGAATCCGGGGAAGGGGAACATCTTCGTGGAGCTGTGGTTCCCTCTGGTGGTCAGTAACGAGACCTCAGCTCATCCGCTGCATCCTACGTTATGCATAACAGCATATCAAATATAATTCACCAACATGTTGGACTGCTTCTATTCTATCCAGACACAACCAGACATCTCAACACTGCATATCTGATTTTATTTGAATTTCTACAGGATATATAAATAAATAAATACCGGTACATACAAATGTAATAAATATAACAATGAAGTCAAATCTACGATACCTTACTAACAACATTATCTCTCTCAAACTATTTTTTTTCTGAATTTTTTTTGGGTAAAAACCTTCACTCATACAGACATGAATATAAATAAATACATAAAGTTGATAAGATAAACAATTAACCGTTCATGTGCCCTTTTAACATATAACAGCAAGAACCATGTTTGATTAGATTTTGAACAGATGTCTGGGAACCATTTAGTTTCTTCACATGTTTGTTTGGGTGGAGACTCCTCTGTGAAGTTGTTGGTGTCTCTTGAGATGACCAGATCTACTAAACGTTTTCCCACACTTCTGACAGTGGTATGGTTTCTCTCCTGTGTGGATGCGCTGGTGTCTCTTGAGTTTACCAGATTGACTAAATGTTTTCCCACACTGTTTACAGTGGTATGGTTTCTCTCCTGTGTGGATGCGCTGGTGTCTCTTGAGTTTACCAGATTGACTAAATGTTTTCCCACACTGTTTACAGTGGTATGGTTTCTCTCCTGTATGGATGCGCTGGTGTACAGTCAGATGACCAGACTGACTAAATGTTTTCCAACACTGTTTACAGTGGTATGGTTTCTCTCCTGTGTGAATGATCTGGTGTCTCTTGAGTTCGTGAGATCTACTAAATGTTTCCCCACACTGTTGACAGTGGTATGGTTTCTCTCCCGTGTGGATGCGCTGGTGTCCCTTCAGACTATGAGAGCGACTAAAGGTTTTACTGCACTTCTCACATCTGTGGCGTCCGGCTCCTTCTGCTGGAATCTGGCTCGTGCTTTGGACGGTTCCCGGGGAGGCTCCGATTGGTTCTTGATAGGAGGCTGCGACGTATGGGAGGAGACTAGGCTCCACCTTGATTTCTCCACTCCTCAGCAGTCGGCCGTACAGGTCGCCATGGCTCCTCTTCATGTGTTTGTGGAGGAAGATCTGAGACGTGTAGGAGTACGGACACTCGGGACAGGGGAAAGCCTGTGCTGGTGTCAGCTGGGATCTCCCTCCTAGGAGAAAGAGAGAGTCATATGTATTTTATTTTTGAGAGTGCTGCTGATGGCTGGTTTAAGCAGCCTCACCTGGCCAGAGTCAGGTGCTTTAGGCTTTGGGGCTTGATAAGGCTGCACATCCTAATCAAGCATACCTGAATTTGTATAATTGGATTGTTTTTTTGAAACCTCCATGGTACTTTATATTTTTCATTTAGACATTTTTCCAAGTAAGAATATATTTCCTATTATGTTGTCATCTTTTGTTTATTATATTTGAATTTATGTTAAAACTTTACAATTTCCTGTATAATTTCTTAACTGCTTTGTTAATGTAGATGTTTATTGTCCAAGCTCTTTTGAATTAAAATGAGAGATGTGGTCATGAAGTGCCGCATAGAAACCAAACCCTGACAGAAAGACAGACTTGAAGGCAGACCTTTAGTAGAGCTCTTGTTGTTCCACAGTCGATCAAATCCGATTCCCAGATGTCTGGCGTATTCGTCCCCATACCAGACCAAGAGCTCTGCTCCTGAAGTCACGAGGCCACAGGAGCGATACAGAATCCCTCCTTTGTGCTGAAACGCTATTAGGTTCTGTTCCTCTTCATTACGAGCACAATTGACGTACCTAACACACAGACAGGTACGTCAACACACCTTTACAGTGTATCTTCTGCATATGTCATAGCAACACAGAAAATATTGTGGATCTAATCAGATAACAGACATGGAGAAATATAAATGTTATCAATCAAGTAATGTAAGTAAGAAAATTGTGAACATTATTAATGCAGTAGATGGTTTAAAAGTGAATAGGGTCCTACCTCATCCAGTTAGAAAGTGTCTCTCTCTTTGCATCAATGTAATCATTGTGTCTGCTATTGTAGATCTGGAGAAATTTGTTAATCAGACTCTATGCCATCCAATAAACTCACACAAGCACACACACAAGACTAGATCAAAATAAATGAATACAAACACACTGACCTCCCAGGAGTATCCACTCTAGGGCTCCCTCTTCATCGGTCCTGTGTCCTTCGTAGGGTCCAAAGTGTGTTCCAATGGGAAGGCCACCGTCGCCACAGTAAAACACCCCTAGACCGGCCCCAGGGATCCCAGAATCTCTGATCTACCCCACATGAGACAGAGATGGAGAGAGGAGGAGAGTCGTAGAGTGAGAGGAATACATAGAGGGAGGGAGAGGTGGAGGAGGGAGGAGAGATAGAATACAAGAGAGGTAGAGGAGAGCGAGATGGAGAAACATGGAGAAGAGGGATGTAGAGAGAATGAGGCAGGGAGAGACAAAGAGAGGTGAGAGGAATGGAGAGAGGAAGAGAGGTGGTGAGATGGAGGGGGGGGAGAGGAAGATAAGATATGATAAGAAATGAATGGAGATGTGTAGTTGGGAAACAAGTGAGAAAGAGAGAGATTTAGACAGGAAGAGGGAGGGAGGAAAGGAAAGAGGGGGTTGGGACAGGGGGGGAGTTCAGAGAGGGAGTCACAAAGAGAGGCAGATAGAGGGAAATGGGGGGAGAGAGGGAGAGATAGACGGAAAGAACGATTCAGGAAGAAGAACCATTGGGGGAGAGATATATCCATCTGCTTTGGCAATATAACTGTTCACATTACTGTTTTTATATACATTAGCTGGGAAATGTATTAAACAATGAATGTTATACTGTCTCATTGGACGGGGAGAACTTTGTTGTGTTAAAGTACGACATCTACCTCAAACCCAGCGGGCAGCGTCTTCTTGGCTCGGTCTTTCTCTCGGACAGCAACGGGGCGATCGATCAGCCACGAAGACGATAGGACCGTGGACCTCGCACTCTTCGAGGAAGAAAGTCCTACACTCATCACAGACTGGAGAGTTCATTTATTTATTATGTCCAAAAGAGCTTCAGCTACAAATCTATATTAAATAGACAGAAACAGGAAGATTAAAAATTGGTTTGTGAATGAAAAAGAGGTGGGGAGAGAGAGACAGAGACAGAGACAGAGACAGAGACAGAGACAGAGACAGAGACAGAGACAGAGACAGAGACAGAGTGAGTGAGCCCTCTTACAGAAGTAGTCATCATCCTTAGGTACTTCCGGTTCTTGGTAGTTAACTCTGAGAACATTTCTCAGGTTCGTCTCTCTTGAATAAACACTTGAGCCCTGCAAATGTTCATGGAGAACTGATTCACACACACACACACACACACACACACACACACACACACACACACACACACACACACACACACACACACACACACACACACACACACACACACACACACACACGCACACACACAGTTACAGACATACGTGCACAAAAAGGTGTTATTGCAGGGAAGCAGTGGTGGGATCAGAGCTAACCCAAGGAGACCTCCTCCTGGACTGCAGAGCCCCTCTCTACTCCTCCTCCGGGGGGGTCGATCTCTGGATGAGAAGGAGTGGTCCCTCCAGAGACCTCCTGGTCACTCCGGCCCCGCCCTGAGAGACTCTGACAGACAAAACGTCTAGTTAGGAGTACTCCTTGTTTTATTAATGTGGGTAGGTGCTAGGGCTGTACGGTATGGACTAAAATGTACATCACGGTAGGGCTGGGCGATAACTTGATTACAATTATTAATCGCGATAAATCTCACGTCGATTACGACAATAAGCATTAGACATAAATGCTCGATATGGAAAAAAAAAATATATATATACCGTAATTTTCGGACCATAAGCCGCGCCTTTTTCCCCATTTTTCGAGTCTGCGGCTTATATAACGGTGCGGCTAATCTATGGATTTTACAGGTTACAGACGAGTCCACCGACTTTAACTCTATCGGTGCGGCCACACCAAACGCGTTACTCGCGTTGGATAACGCGAGTACGCGCCTAACCTGACGTGGTTGTGTGGTGGTTCAACGCTTCCAACGCGTCAATGCGCCAACGCAGCTAGATGAGTCCATGTCCATGCAAGTGAACAGAGCGTTCCCTCTTCGTCATAACTATCAAACCAAACATCCTTCACATTCACAGAGCGAACATTATGAAAGTAAAATGCACATTTCTCGCTAAAAATGTTTCCATAAACGCATTTAATGGCGTAACTATGTTACTATTTCCACCCAGAATAAAGATAGTTGTCGGCCGTGGCTGCGCTGGAGTCCGAGGTAGGAACCCCAAACGCCGCCGTGTTTGGGTGATAGAGTTTAGATCGGGTTAGATTAAATAATCTCTGATATAAATAACAATAATCGGGTTAAATAACTTCACATGGTGTGTCTGGTGTGTTTCCAGCATTCGTAGTGTTGATCAGCAGAGAAATAGTCCGCCAAGATGTTGAGGTTGCTTAGCATCCAGACACTCAGTCCATGCAAGTGAACGGAGCGTTCCCTCTTCGTCATAACTATCACACCAAACATCCTTCACATTCACCGAGCGAACATTATGAAAGTAAAATGCACATTTCTCGCTAAAAATGTTTCCATAAACGCATTTAATGGCGTAACTATGTTACTATTTCCACCCAGAATAAAGATAGTTGTCGGCCGTGGCTGCGCTGGAGTCCGAGGTAGGAACCCCAAACGCCGCCGTGTTTGGGTGATAGAGTTTAGATCGGGTTAGATTAAATAATCTCTGATATAAATAACAATAATCGGGTTAAATAACTTCACATGGTGTGTCTGGTGTGTTTCCACCATTCGTAGTGTTGATCAGCAGAGAAATAGTCCGCCAAGACGTTGAGGTTGCTTAGCATCCAGACACTCAGTCCATGCAAGTGAACGGAGCGTTCCCTCTTCGTCATAACTATCAAACCAAACATCCTTCACATTCACCGAGCGAACATTATGAAAGTAAAATGCACATTTCTCGCTAAAAATGTTTCCATAAACGCATTTAATGGCGTAACTATGTTACTATTTCCACCCAGAATAAAGATAGTTGTCGGCCGTGGCTGCGCTGGAGTCCGAGGTAGGAAACCCAAACGCCGCCGCGTTTGGGTGAAGAGTTTAGAATAGAATAGAATAGAATAGACTTTATTTGTCATTGTGCATTGGATACACAACGAAATTTGTTTGTGCAACCACTAACAAAAGTGCAGTTGTGCTGGGTGGAGGGTAGGAGTGTAGTGTGATTATTAAGTTCTGTGATGGCCCTGGGGATGAAACTGTTCTGCAGTCTGGAGGTGCGGGCTGTAGTGGCCCGGTAGCGCCTGCCAAAGGGTAGCAGGGTGAAGATCGGGTTAGATTAAATAATCTCTGATATAAATAACAATAATCGGGTTAAATAACTTCACATGGTGTGTCTGGTGTGTTTCCAGCATTCGTAGTGTTGATCAGCAGAGAAATAGTCCGCCAAGACATTGAGGTTGCTTAGCATCCAGAGACTCTGTCCATGCAAGTGAACGGAGCGTTCCCTCTTCGTCATAACTATCAAACCAAACATCCTTCACATTCACAGAGCGAACATTATGAAAGTAAAATGCACATTTCTCGCTAAAAATGTTTCCATAAACGCATTTAATAGCGTAACTATGTTACTATTTCCACCCAGAATAAAGAAAGATGACGCGACGCTTCAACGCATGTAACGCATCTACGCGCCTATACCAATGGTTCCCTATGCAAAAATGCCGAGTTTGGACGCCCCTAACGCGAGTAACGCGGTTGGTGTGGCCGTACCGTATGGGCTCTATGACCGGTCCGCGCCCCGCCACCAGTGGCGGGGCGCGGACCGGAGGAGTGCAGAGGTAGTGGGGACAGAAAATGCAGCTGCAATAGTTTGCTGACCTGCAATAGGTTTCATCTTTTTCTTTGGTGGCATTTTTGCGTTCTCTCTTCTCTGCCTGTTTCTCGAGAAAAACGGGATCTCGTTGGAAGCGCGATGTATGCGCAGGCGCCGTTTGGGCATAACAATATGGCGGCTGCCGTTCAATGTAGTTTTCATCACCACCACCGGATTATGTTTCATTTATTTCATTACAGCACGTCCCCTAAAACGTTACAACATAATCGACACGAATGAGCACAGCATCGAGCAGTGGAAACGTGGGTTTATTTACTATGAAGTTCGTATTTTTAATTGTTGAAATGAAATCAGCGGTGACGAGCTAGTTGTTTTGGTAGCGGCTAAATTAGCATGTCGCGATACTTTGTACAGGGGATCACGTCTGCGCCGAGTAGATGCGCAGAGGGTTGAAACAGCGCTTGTCCGGTCTGCTCACAAGAAGGTTTCTTTGGCCAGTTACTGTGATTAAACACGAGTTGTTTAATGTTCACAATGTATCGTTTTTCATGGGGAAAATGACATGCGTCCCCGGGACGCATGGATAGTGAGTTTAGTGCGTCCTTTCAGATTTAATGCGTCAGGGACGCAGGACGCGTACCTAGCAACATCACTGCACCCGTGGCTTATAGTCCAGTGCGGCTTATCTATGTACACATCATTCAATTTAGCTGCTGCGGCTTATACTCAGGTGCGCCTTATAGTGCGGAAAATACGGTATATATATATTTTTTTTTAATTAAAAAAAAAAAACATTTCTGATATGGATTTACCTGACAGCCAATTCGGCAGAAATAAACAAAATAGTCAGATCGCAGTTTTGCGGTTAATGCCTAAGTACACGCCCATTCCCTGGTGCATGTTTGAGCTTCCGTTACACACACACACACACACACACACACACACACACACACACACACACACACACACACACACACACACACACACACACACACACACACACACACACAATCAACAACAATGAAAATAAGAGAAAAGAAAATATATATATATTTTTTTTAATATTATATATCGTGATTAATATCGAGATCGAAAAAATAATCGTGATAACATTTTTTGCTATATCGCCCAGCCCTATATCATGGTAAGATTTGAGGAATAGACGGTAACGGTATTATATCACGGTATGTTCATTTTATCTTAAATTTCGATATAAATGCCTCTGAAGGGGGAAAAATACTGAAAAAAAAACAAAAACACAAATGTTTAATAGTATGGATTTGTTTCTCCACTTGCTTGCGGACCTTGCCGTATAGTTTTGGCATCTCAATTTGGCTGAAGTGTGTGCGGGCATGTAACGCGTACCTGGGATCGAGTGTTTTGACCATCTCTTTAAAGCCCTTTCTATCGACAGTTTGAAAGGGAACCATGTCCTTAGACAGGTAAACAGTGACAACGTTTGTCATCTCGTTCCACCACTGGCATTTTGTTGTAAGGACTGGCTTTCAAAATGCCTGCGGAAGCAATGTCTGATTGCAGAGACGGCTTCACGCTACCAGCGTCTGTCTCGTACATTGTGGAATGAGAGCTCGTGAAGGGACTATTGCGCAACGCAGGAGGGCTTGCTGCGCGCCTGCGTGCTCGCGCAATAGCATACGGCCTGAGAAGGCAGTATCGCTGTCAATCTGTCCCTGGGAAAAGTAACGTGGTGCCGAATTGAAAAAGGAACTATGTTTCGTTACCATATTTTCAGTAGTTGCTCGTAACTTTACTTTTTACATGAAAAAGTAGTTAGGGAACTGTATTAACGCATTACTTACTTTGTTACGCGTTACACACAACATTGTCTACCGGTCACACCGGTCTCACGGTAACGTCAAAATCCATACCGTAGCGCAAATTCACACCGGTATACGTTCAGCACCGTTTATACCGTACACCCCTAGTAGGTACCTTACCTCCTAGCAACAATACGTCTAAGGTTATACATCGTGCTGGTGTCATTAATACCCTTTATCCATGAGTCTGCTGTCAAACGGACATGAAGCAGGTCTCGTACCATAG
>NW_026613541.1:32500-130000 GCF_026213295.1 Gadus chalcogrammus
TTTTTTGAACATTTATTTAAATAACATACTACTTATGTAGTATGTTATTTAAATCCTCAGTTCACTCCAGACTATTTGCGTAGCCCTCCGTTTTTTTCAAATGGTAGTTTTATCTAGGCTATAATGTTGGAGATGCCGAGCACATCACAGTCGTTTCAGATGACCCATCCAAGATTTGTATCGGCCTCCTATCATACAAAGAGCAATATTGTCTGAGTACTATGCCGAGAGGCATTTACAACATAAAGTATAAAAGAGTCCTAACGGACTTGCATCCACTGGAGAATGTTCGATCGTAGCCGGCGGCTTCATTACAAGCACTGATCCATCTTGATCTGTGAAGTTGATGAATTGTCACTTTTAGGTTTTCTACCCAGTTACCAAAAAAGAAACATTTGGAATAGTATGCGCTGTGGCAAGCACACGGTTTGCATGTGTTACTTCGAAGGCAAAAAAAATCTAAAATACAAGAAAACACAAAAACCTATTCAACCAGTGTGGGGTATGGCCCATGACTCTCTGAGGTGGTAGGTACCTCCAGGTACCCCCTCCATGCCAGGGCGCCCTGAATTTATGTTTATTAACAGCTCCTCCACCGGGGTCAAGACAATTTGAGGGCCAGATGCAGTCTGCCGACTGTCGGCCTTTTCACGATTGGCTTAAAAAAATGGCTTATTTAAATTTATACCAATACGATGGTGGGAAAAGCTTACCAGTTTGTATGTTTTTTATACTTCATTTTTATACTTGATCCTCTGACCGCTTGGAAGCAATCGGAGTAGGCCTACATATTGTTTTAGAAGAAAGGGGTTATGTGGTAGGATCTTTAAGAATGCTTAACTGGGATATTTATATATTCATGGCTCAAATATTAAGGATCATGCTTTTGACGTGTAACTAACGCATTTACGCGGTCAGCGATCCGCTGCCAGGCTTTGCTTCTCCGGGTTCCAGAGGTTTTAGCGTTCCCTTTTCTTGTGATAATGTCCTTCTCCTCGTCATAGCTCTCCAGGAGAACCTGGGGTTCCATTTCATTGAAATAAGCGGCCCGTTTCGCCATATCGATCAGGGTTTCCATGATCCATACATCACGTCTTTTTAAGTTTGGCGTGGACGCGCACAACCCTGTGTTAACCAACCCCGAGTTGATTGAACTAATGCATAACCGCTGCTGTGGAACCGAAAACTCTGGGTTGGTCGGCACAGGGTCAATCAACCTAGAGTTCAGCGTTAACTCAGTGTTTGTTAAACCTCCGTTCGTGGAACACCCCTCAGTACTGGGTTTCTAACCATGATCATACTACAGTATATTCCAGACAGACTTGCTTTCTGCAGGAGTTTTCACACTGCACTGTCTAGAACGCACAGAAGAGGCAGCCCGATGGCTCTTCAACCAGGTCTCAAACAGCCTCCTCTCCGACGGGGGCGGGGGGCAGAGCGGGCGTCGACGGTAACTGTACCGGTGTACGATCGCTAACATTAACTGCTGAGCTGCTGGCTGATATTGATTCGCGAGGACGTTTGAAATTGTCAAATGAAATTTTTGTTTGGATAGCTCGCTTCATTTTACCGGATTATTATAGAAAATCATTTAAAGTAAACTTGTAAAAGTAAATTTGTCTGTCGCGATATTTACTTCGGCATGACCCGCCTTTCTCTCCCTCCGATTGGCTCATTCGTCGTCATGCTTACAGTTAACCAATCTAATCAGTAAAGGCAGCGAGTATTGGCCAATAAGTTGCAGAGTAGCGTGGGTCATGGCTTCACCGGGGAAAAGTGCGCGATTTCGCTTGCAGATACTACTGAATGGTGCGCATCTGGGGGGGTTTAGAAGTGGGTATACGCAATGCTGACTGAAAAATAAGTGGGTATACCCTGGACTACACCACTGGGTAGAGGGTAAAGTTTGCAGCGAAGGCTTTGCCGATTATTTTACTGTGAGGTTAACATTACCAAAGTACATTGTTAAGTTGGATGTTAAGGTGTCAGCTGGCACGGTAAGAGGCATGAAATCGCGGCCACTCTGCTTCGTTGTGGTGACACACGCATCGGATTAAACTGTGCATGTAAACGTACTAGTACGTCTAAACTAACTAGTATGTTTACATGCATGGCAGATCAGAGAATTCTGTCAGTTCGGTCGCGGCGCAACGAATGAATAAAGATCGTTAGCACTCTGAAAAACAGATGACAGATGTGCCCTTAGTCACTACTTTATTACCTCGTTGATGACCAACGTTTAGGAAAACATGTACTTTTAATTCACCCTTGGGTGAAATCGAAGCTTAGTGTGTACTGAATGGGTGTTGATGATGATGCATATGAATTGCAACTTACACGTCTTCCAAACCTTTTCAGTACTCTGGCACATGCTTTGTCCAATGGACCATGGAAGGGACTTTACTTGGCTGACGAGGTAAAACGTGTGGCTGGCGCACGATTCATTGCATCTCGTAGAGTAGCATTCACTGGTAGACAGGCAGGCCTCTAGATTGTTTATTATGATTTAATGAAGTGTTCCTATGTGACGCTCATGGGCCCTGGTTGATGCTAAATGCTTGTTCAAAGTGCATTGTGCACTTTTTGTATGTAGCTACAAAATGAGGGTGGATATCACTTTATAGTTTATAGGCATTATATACTAATAAGAATCATTGACAAATCACATTCCCCTTTTACCACCACAGGACGCACCTCACCAGTATCAGAGCAACAGCTGTGGGGTGTTTATGCTGATGGTGAGATGCATTATTTTCAGAAATGATGACTGATGACTAGTTTGCAAAACTACTAACTCATTTGTATGTTAATTTCAGTACGCAATGTATTCTACCCTCAAAAGCAATATGATTTCAGTCAGGTGACTTCTTTCTAATCTCAATCAGATGTGTAGCATGAAATATAAGGCTTTTAATAATTTTGTCATCCTTACTGGAGGCTACAATTAACATGCATCATAGGTCATACACATTCTTTGTCTTCAGGTACTGCACTTACGGGAGGAGATGGCTACATCTTCACAATAATTTACACTGCTAAACAGTACTGTAACATGGATTTGTATTAGGCTATGAAGTCATTTAAAGCATAACTTTACTTTTCAGGGGGACATGCTCTCTATCAGGAGGTGGTGGTTGGACAGCTGTGAGACCTTTATGCTTGAAAGGTTTATATACTGTGTCCATGTTGCTATTTACTTATTTTTGGTGCTCACGAAGATCGTAGCCAATACACTTGTCTCTCTGTCTCTAGCCCTGCAGAACTAGCTGGCTCCTTCTCACCCTCTCCATCTCCCCATCTCAGTTACACCTTCCAATCACTAAGCAGTGAAAGGTATTGCATACTATGTCAATACTTTTCTATTTACGTATATTCTCTCTTGCTCTTTCTCAGACTTTTGATCGATCAGTGATTGCCTTTTTGTTTAATGGTGTGGGTTGTGTTGGTCTGGGCTTGTGTGATTGAATTGAAGGTTGATTATAATCCCTGTTTCTCTCCCTCTCTCTCGCTCTACTTCACTCTTTTTCGGCTCTCTCGCTCTCTCTAGCCCTGCAGGACTAGCTGGCACACCAAGCTCACCCTCTCCATCTCCCCATCTCAGCCACACGCTCCAATCTGGCACAACAGAGGACAGGCCATTCTTACCAACCTAAGTCCTTCAGTAAATTGTACAAGAGACGCTGAGACTGTACATGGCGATGCTTGGCGTGTTCAACAGGGTTTCAAACACATTCCGAGAACTAATCAAGCCTCTCCATCATTCCATATATATAAATGACAGTTTGGCAGGGGACATTAAGCTTAATAAAGACAATCTCATCTACATAACGGTTAGAAAGATTTACAACAATGCAGGCTGTGTCAGTGGCCTTGCGCTACGCCTCAAAGGCTTCTCAAAAAAGAAGAATTGGCCAAGCGCACCCCTGGTACTGAGGCACGTTGCATATGGCAGGTTTGTCATAAAAGATGTCTGCCTAGCATAATGTTCTTTTATTACTCCTTTTTCGTTTTATTTGGGACGTCATTTTTGCAATCCCTTTCATTTGCAAATGTACATACTACTGTAGTAAATGTATCTGCCCAGAAATGCTGGTATTTTATTACTCCTTTCTTTTTTGTTTTTGTGACAAATGCTATACGATGTATATAACATACATTTGTGCCTACGATGTATGTTGTAAGGTTAATTGTTACAGAGCAATTACTGTATTTTGTCTTTATTGAAAACATTCAGTGGGAAAAGTAAGTGAACACTTGGAGTCAAATGGCCTACTGTTTGAGCCTTCATAGTGTCTGGTAACTGGATTTGAACTGCATAATGTCCCAAGTGTTATTTTAATCTATTAATTATTTAATTTGGGCATATTCTTAAACTATACCAAACATCTCACTTATACCTAATACACTACCTATACTAACCCAGAAGATAATGAACATGAGATCATGGAGCCTCCCTCCCTGTAATGAGGGGGAATGAAGTTTGGGCCGAGATTCGACACATAAAAGTAAGCTAACATTCTGTAGGCCTAGCTGGCTAACGTACCCGTATTACGAGATCGAAAAAGAAGGGGGCGCTAACGTCAGTTCTATGCTGCCAATGCTACTAGATCGACGAAGAAGAACGGGGCGTTCCAGCCTGCGTAGACGAAAACGCCCATCACACGAGAACGCCGGGGGGGCGTTTTAGTCTGCGTGAACGAGAACGCCCACGACACGGGACCGCCCATTTGTGTCTGCAGTCGGATGATATTGGAGAGTCTTGGCCCCATAACGCGGCAGCAAATCGCTCCTGTATGCTACCCTGCGCCACTGAGCAGTTTGTATAGGAATGAATGGGCGGCCAGTCCGTGGTCCATCCTTTATTATGTCCATGCTCTGGCAGCATCTTTAGACGGATGAGGAAGCCGGAACCATTACGTCATAGGCCACGCCCACTGGATACAAACCCAGCGCGGGAGTCAGATGAGGTCAGGAACATATGGCCGTCCCGTTGCTAGAACACGGCAGCGCCAAACATTTCACTGACGACTGCTTCCTCAACTTGGGCCAATACAGAGCTGGACTTGCTCAACGTCTGAAAATCAAGTCTGGATCAGTACCAACTCTCCTCGGCTCAGCTACAAACCTCGACAAAGTAAGTTAAATAACGCCATATCATTGTGTTGCTGTACTGTATATGGTTACCTTGTTAGCATTATAATGTTGCTTTAGCATTAGCGCTACAGCTAACAGCCAAGTTATTGTCGCTAATGTTAAGGTAGATAGCATCAGTTATGTGTGTAAATACCATGGACCTATTAAAGAAAGGACTGTGGACTAATACATGGCCGCCCATTCATTCCTATAAATACACGCACTGTAAGTCGAGCGTGCATCTCAGCAAGCAAGGGGCATCACACGAGAATGGGCACCATTCAACAAAGGGGCTACAGGCAATGATCTCTACTGCTTGGATACCAAGGGAATGCAATGTCTGCTCACCATACAACAAACGAATACAACTGTATTTTACTGGCCACTGGACCGCAGTAGTTCTAGCGTTTTACTGATGAGGAGATTGACCTGTAAAACTCATCCTAAATACATATGGTGCGTTCGGGGCAACCCTTGTTCTCGCCCCCTTCTACCCTCTTGTACTCCCAGTTATAACTGGTTGTTTACGGGCTAAAAGTGTACCTGAAACACACTATTATAGGCATGGTTTCCCCTTCTTAACACCGGATTCAAATCAAAGGGTTATTAGCAGATTTCTGAAGAGCTTGATGTCATGGTATTGAGTTGATGAGATTAACTATAAAATATGTAAACAAATCAAGGATGTAATATCATTTCATAGAACTAATTTTAAGTATTAGGCTAATGTAATTCACTAAACATGTTTATCTTATATCTTTTTGCATCTTGCACATGGACTATATACAATGTTACAAATTGAGTACCTATTTTACTTTGTTGTCTCTACGCAGCCCAGCTCATCAAGTGCTTCCATTCAGCAGCTTCTCTCAAGGGATGTTGCCTGCCAGACAGAACACCTGGAAACGCATACTTGTAGGCACACAGAAGAATATGTTGGCATTTTTGCACTTAAATAGTTAATCGCGTTTTAGCCTACATTCAGATGTGAACTCATTCTTGCATGCGAGGGTCTTGAATCCAAAAAAATAAATACGCAGGCAAGACATTGAAATTGTAGGGCGTGCCAAGCCGCGACCGAACCAGCTTGGCAGTGTAAAAACGCCTAATCTGTCAGTAGTGGGGATTGACAGCTATTCTATGAAAATGAAAGAATATGTCTTGTGTTTGTTTCCTTCTTTATGTGGAAAGCAGCAGACCCCCGACACCATTTCAATCAAGGTTGAAGAGGATATTGGTGGAGGCTTGCCCGCCGTAGGTTAGTAATACACATTGCATCTATGCAAGAAAACAACCTTGATCAACTGAGAATGTACTTGATTCTACCTGCGCTAAAAAGCCTGGTCCTCTTTGGAAAAGCATCATGACCAGCGCCCTGCTAAAACACGAGTCAAACTTGGGAGTTGCATTTCAAAGATGGAATCAGTCAAGAGCCCAGAAGGGTTTCAAGACGGATGCCACATGAGCTGGTTTATCATTCTCAAACATCACTGAATTCATAATGCATGAATGTCAGCTGATCAGCTTAGAGGGAAGGACACGTTGTTGCTTTTTAGTGTCAAAATATAATTATTGTGCTTGCCTCGCTTGTCATGTGGTGCTCAGATCACTTTGCGCTGCTGTTCGTTGAGTGTCCTTAACCTGGCCAACCACTTGAGCTTTGAGTCTAGGGAGGAGGGTGCTGGAGGTGACGGCCCTCTCCAAAACTGTGAATCTGTGTCTGCAGTACACATTTTAAACCCTCTGTGTCAATGTTGCATACATTTAAAGAGTTTCTTTCACGTGTACAAATACACAATGCCTCCCTTTATGCAAATAATGTATCAAAACAATAGATTTTTTCTTTTTTTCTCCCTCTGCAGAAGACTGCGATGCCTTCAGAGACCGTAGCACTCAGCGCGGCGCCACCTCAGAGAGTCTGGGTGTGGTCGCCCCTGGCTCCTCCCACATGTCCAGCCACAGTGAGGAACTGAAGATTCTGAGCGTCTACGGAAAAGGGGAGGGCCCACTGGCGGAGGACGGCCATGGCACCCTCTTCACCGCGTCAGAAGTGGAGGCCCTGAACTCGCTGTCTGCGGACCACAGCGCGGCCAAGAGCCTGGAGCGCGCCGAGCGGTTGGTCTGCCGCGAGGAGCTGAGTGTGCAGGTTGGAAATAATCTTCTCATTCACCATCCAAAAGAGATGCTTCCTCTGTTACAACTCTAAAACAAACCCATAGAAAGCACACACCTTTATGATTCAGTAGATGTTTTTACACTGCCAATTATGTCCGTCTTATGCCCAACTAATCTGTCGGTAGTGGGGATCGACATCTATTCTGTGAAAATGAAAGAATATGTCTTGTGTGTGTTTCCTTCTTTATGTGGAAAGCAGCAGACCCCGGACACCATTTCAATCAAGGTTGAAGAGGATATTGGTGGAGGCATGCCCGCCGTAGGTTAGTACACACATTGCATCTATGCAAGAAAACAACCTTGATCAACTGAGAATGTACTCGAATCTGCCTTCTCAGCAGGAGCCTTTAACCCTTGACCATCCAAAGGGCGACATGGAAAATGCATAATCGACAAATAGAAGTTAGAAAGAATGTCCAAATATAATTCTTCCAATACACAAGTGTGTACAAAGTACATACTGTATACCTTTTGTGAAAATGATTAATTAAAAGCATCACTTTCTATCTTTCTCTGTTTTCCTCTCTGAAGAAGACAATGTCATCAGAGACTGCAGCACGCAGCGCGGCGCCACCTCGGAGAGTCTGCGTGTGGACGCCCCTGGCTCCTCCCACATGTCGGGTCACAGCGGGGAGCTGCGCATCCTGAGCGTCTACGGACAAGGGGAGGGCCCTCTGGCGGTGGACGGCCATGACACCCTCTTTGCCGCGTCAGAACTGGAGGTCTTGAGCTCGCTGTCTGCTGACCACAGCGTGGCCAAGAGCCTGAACTGCAGCGTACGGCTCGTCCGCCTTGAGGAGCTGACTGGGCATCAGGGCGGCCGCAAGGGCCGGCCCGGTGTCTTGTGTGGAAAGGTTGTTCCCAACAATGCCAATATGATTGTCCACATGAGGACTCACTCTGGGGAGAAGCCCTACAAGTGTGACCAATGCACGAAGCGGTTCAGTCTGAAAGGCACCCTGAATAGACACATGATGAATCACTCTGGAAAAATCACCAGGAAATCTGCAGCTGCACATAGACACCATCTACTCTGTCCAGTTTGTTTGAGGACCCAAGAGGACCCACACCTGCGCAGAGTCTGCATGAAGGATAAGACACCACCACAGATCCTAGAGGTGGTTGAAAAGGCCAAGAAAGATGTGTGTGACCTCCTGAAGAATGGACGGGCTTTTAGTTATGCAGTCCTGAAGCAAATCGTCTCATCACCAAATCCACTCGAAGGATTGATTGAGGAGCTGAAATACCATCACTTGTTTGTGACAGGAGTCCCTCCTCCTCTGCCCATTGGTAATCCAAGGTTGGTCACCGAAACCCTTTCTGAATGCCCTGGGGAGGCACCCGGAGAGACAGAGCCATCTGTTGTGGAATCTTGCGGCAGCGATGAGCTTTTTCAATGTAGACAAGAGAAAACGTATACCAAAGACAAAATGGTGAAAGCGAAGGATTTAGGCATTTTGAAAAAGCATTCAGCAGATCATCCATTGCTCAAGCGCTTTGCCGACTACCTAAAGAATGATTACGAAAATGCAAAGTACCAACAGGAGGTTGACACTGTTTCCCGGTACCTGTATTTTGCTGATCCTACGGAACCATCTTTGAAGTTTGTCAATGACAGAGAGAAGCTCAGAGACTTCCTGGGTCAACAGGCTAAGGCAGGGTATAAGGCGCAAACATCAGGAAATTACATCAAGTGCTTGAAAAGGTTCTTGGAGTTCCACTTGACAAGGACCGGCTTGAGACAGGATGACGGGGAGCTCTATAGGCAGTGCACATTATATTTGAGTTTTTTAACTTCTTCACAGAGTGTCCTCTCTAAGCAAGCGAGCAAAGAAATTGTGCAAAAGAGGCATGCCTTGTTGTTTGACAAAAGTCAACCCACACCTCGTGAATGCTTGGCTGTTCTTGATAAAGGTGAAGGTGACTTAGTGAAAATCATGAATCAACTTGATGACAGTTCTTCTTCCTCCCTGAGTATGACTGAGTGCATATTTGTGCTATACTATCTTGAGGCAATTGTCATACTAAGACACTGCCAACGGCCATGTGTGGTGCAGAGCATGAAGGTGAGTGTTACTGCTCTATTGTGCTCTTATGTGCTCTATTGATACATTTACCCTGACATTTTAGCCTTACATTTCCTAATCAATGGCATATCCTCTTTTTGTTACAGGTCAAGGAATGGCTTGAACGGAAACACGCAGATGATGATTCAATCGTTTTTGTAAAGGACCACAAGACGGCTGCACATTTTGTGGTCTCAATTGTCCTGTCCAAGAAGGAGGAGGCGTGGTTTGAGAAATATTACAACAAAGTGCGGCCACAGCTCCTTGCTGGCGAAAGGAAACGTAAGCGAGATGAGCAGGATGAGAAGGATGGAGATGATTTTTTCTTTGTGTCCTCCCGCGGTAAGCCAATTTACAATGCAGCTGGTGATCTGATAAAGCTCCAGCAAAAGTGCAACGTCCCCCAGGTGAGCAGCCAGGTTGTACGGAGGGTATTTGAGACAGCAGCTAACCGCCTGGATGACCCTCAGAAGAAAGCAGTTTCTGACTACCTGGGATGAGGACTCCAAAATCGTACCATGACCCGTTTGGTGAGATGTTTCATATGTTTTTTAGTGGAACAATTCTTGGCATGTATGGATAAACTTTCTGAATATGATGCGTGGCCTTTGACCTTTGGGGGGTGGTGGGGCGGCGGGTGACTCCTAAAGCTTACAGGGCATCTGCCTTCAGAGACACATATGACATGTCCCTGTTTGGTGAAATGTTTCATCTGTGTGTTTGTTTGTGCTGATGGCTCTTTAAAGGATGGGGATGAGGACTCCAAAAGCGTGAAATTACCCATTTTGGTGAAATGTTTCATTTGTGTTTTTAGTGCTGATTTTTGTTTTTGTTGTGTAGCTGTTTTGCAACTTGTTCTAGCTTGTGTAACTTAAATTGAGGTTCTGTGGTGATATCCTGTTTCTTATCTTTATAGATATATCAATTAAAAATCTTATTCATTCTAGAGGACTGCTGAGGTTTCTCTCATTTTGGTAAACTTCAACACACTTGCAGACTTTTTCCAAGATTGGCTTTTTTTCCAAAGACAGAGATACACTTTCAAGATATTTTATTAACATTTGCACTTCACATTTTGATTCATCATTTCAATCACACATTCCCCAAGGTCTGGAAAATAAATAATTGTGTCTGTACATAAATGGATGCATTTCATTCACACACAGAGCAACTGTGGAACTGCAATGCATTTTTGGATAATTTCTTCAAGTGAAACCAGTTTGACTGGTCCTTCCACAAAAGATGTGAAACCAATTTGAATGGCCCATTTACAATTTCTGAAGCAGCACATGACTAAAGGGGTGGGGCTTAGTGTATTCTCCAACCGCACCACTCAGTCCGATTAGGGCACCCGTTTCGGCCTCAGACGCGACGTTGTCCCGCTGCTCTGGAGCTCTGGGAAGACTTCCAGACCGTTGGCGACCAACCGCACCACTCAGTCCGATTAGGGGACCCATTTCGGAATTTGAGTTTATCTGAAATATGAGGGGTGGGGGTGAAACTGAGGCCCCTCTCCAGCAGCTGAGTTTCCGTTTCTGACAGATGGAAGATGGTGGATAGGTTCAGAATGTTAGATTCCTGGGGACGGGGGTGTCCCTGTTGGGACTTAGTCCCCGCCCGAAGTTTAACTGATCCAGCCTGTGAAGATGTGAATGGCACCTTCATTGTTTTAAACCATGTTTTAAAAGATGCACATATTCCTGTCTGGCTGTTAGCCGTAATAGTCTGCAGCTGTGGCTCATAGGCTAATTGAGCCACACCCATTCTGGTGCTCCTTAAGAAGGCCAGGGTTTTAGACTGGAGGGAGGCTTGAGTTGTGCAAGTGACTCGACGGTTGTGCTATGTGTTTAAAGTAAAAATATGATTTTTAACAACAACCTTGTGCGTCGAGAAAACTCTTTTTCACATTTGGTGGCAGTGGTGGGATGATTCCTCTAGCTGAGTGGAGGGGACCCACATTTCGGAAAATATTGTTTGAGGAGCTTCATGGTGGAAGCCGCAGGGAAGGGTGAGCAGGTAGACGAAGAGACCTGCTGGGAGGGGAGATCACTGGTGGAGTTGAACTGCTGTCCTGTGGGGTTGGCCAATGCCTGAAGGAGGAATAGCTCGGGAACTCCTTGTTGCTGACGTGAGCCATGTGGGGAGCTATTGCCAAGCCTTAACAGAACAGCAGTGGCGGAGGACAGTAATGGCTGAGGACTTCCTGATGACATCCCGTGGAGGACCAGTCTGCAGCCCAGGGAAAGTGCTCAGAGGCCAAGTTATTTGCTGGAACTGCAGAGGCCTGAGCGGATTTTGCAGGTGGTCTGGAGGTCTGGATGGAGGAAGTCTCAGAGCTGGGCCTGTGTACTGTGAAGAGTGCAGTGTTTGGCCAAGAAGGAGTGATCTTGGAATGAAGATTGGCGGTCACCAGAGAGACTCTTTGAACTGTTTATTTAACACAAATTACTTGCACAATATTTTACCTTTTTTTATCTACTGCGCTTGGAACCGTGTTTGCAAGCTTAAAAGAGGGGGAAGGAGATGTGAATGGCATCTTCACTGTTTTAAACCATGTTTTAAAAGATGCACATATTCCTGTCTGGCTGTTAGCCATAATAGTCTAATGGGCTAATTGAGCCACACCCATTCTGGTGCTCCTTAAGAAGGCCAGAGGTTTAGGCCCCGTTTACACAAGGACGCTTGCGGGTGAAAACGACAAAATATTTTATCGGAAGTGCCTTTCGTTTAGACGGTGACAGCGTTTTTGGGGCATGAAAACGCATAAATCTGAAACCACCCTCCAGGGTGGAAAAGTTGAATACGCTCCGCCTTAGCGTTTCCGTCTAAACGGCCAAGACGCAAAACACTGCTCAGATCTGCTCACGTCGCGTACGCGTTTACGTCACATACATGTGCCAGTACAACAAACATGTCAGATTATTTCCATGCATCGGACCTTCAAGCTGCTCTGGCAGCTCTAACAAGCATACAGGAGTATTTCCACGAAATGTACAGGATATTTACAGATAGTATTACTGAACAGAGAAGGATCTTTTTGGTTTTTGGCGACACGGATAAGAGAAGGAAGATTCTACGCATGCGTTCAGACATGGCTCAGACACTTTTGCGTCACCGTATGCACGCATATTTCCTCTCTTCTAAACGCGGAATAAAAAGTGAAGACTCAACGCCACTTTTGCGTCTTCTGTTCAGACAGTCATCGTGTAAACGTAGCCTTAGAATTGAGGGAGGCTTGAGTTGTGCAAGTGACTCGACGGTTGTGCTATGTGTTAAGTAAAAATATGCTTTTTAACAACAACCATGTGCGTCGAGGAAACTCTTTTTCCCACAGCCAATGTTGAAGTGCGTGTGATGCAGTGTCTGCTGTCCAATGTATGTCGTCATGAGTTGTGTGAAATTCAGAATGGTGTATTTCGAAAAGTGTGTATTTTATAGTGATGAATGAATTAAGGCGTGTTAATAGGGTCTGATGTGGTGCAGATAAATTACGTGAGAAATTAATGAGGGTTGTTTATGCCAACCGATAAAACAATGAGTTTGGTGTCCGGTCTGGGAGACGTGTGTCTAAGTAGGACGGCTGTCATGTGTCTGAGCGTAGCTCCTGGGAAACATTGTATCTAGTCCAGTTTTACTTTTGGGATACGGGCTGAATTCGAATCGCCCACGATGTTTATGGATTTTCTAATCGGGAGGGACCACATAGTGGCTTTGCGATTCGTGTAGGGGTGTATGCGGGGCTGGTGATAAGAAGAACTGAGTAGTGAGGAAGAGGAGGGGGAAGGAGAAGATGGAGCCTGGTGACTCGGATCTTCCCTTGCTAGGGCAGGTGTAACATCCGCAGGAGTGATCGGAGGAGGCGTGGGAGGGCAAGGGTGAATTCAGCGCAAAAGGTGAATGGGTTTGCCTCTTCTCTTCCTAACCCTAACCCTTTTCTTTTCTTCCTGCTATTGTTTTTAGAGTGTTTAAGATGTTTTTTAATATGCCCTGAAATCTGATTTGTAGCTGTGGAACACTGCCGTCAATGTCTGAATGTCACCCAGTGTTTTGATGAAATAAATGAATTAAATAATAGCAAAGTAATGCATATTTATTACATTTTAAGTATTAAAACAAAACTTCTTGGCCTTGTTTATTTTGTCTGAAATAGAATGGCTAAAATGTTAACTGAGAGAAAAACACTCATATCTTTACATTATAAAGATTCTTAACCTTTAATAACAACAAAGAACCACCTTTTCAGCGTCCCTAGGGGTCATCTCATGGCTTAAAAACATCCAAATCCTGGAGAATTTTGAAGTCCAATGTCCCTTTTTTTTTTGTCTTAAACACAGTGTACATGTCTAGGAGTGGTAATTTCAATGTGTTTGAACATGTGTGAGAAGGTGAAATCCTTCCCCTTCTCAGTCTTGCATTAGAGAAATTATTATTATATTGTGTGTATATGTGTGTGTATATATATATATATATATATATATATATTAGAGCTGTCAGTTAAACGTGTTATTAACGGCGTTAACACAAACCAATTTTAACGGCGTTAAAAATTTTATCGCGCGATTAACGCAATTATTTTCTTGAAAAAATTATTACTATTTTTATTTTTTATTTATCAAAACGAAGAAGCAGTAGCCTGACTGCTATGTTCAAATTACATTTCTTCAAAGCAGTCGTTTAATTGCACTATAGGCTCTTTTTGTATCGTCCTGTTTTGATCAGTATATGCCAATGTTATCAATAAAAAATCTTTTGCAGAAGGCAAGCCGATGCACTTCACCATGTTGATAAGAGAATTAAAATGAGAAGAATTATGGGACAAAAAAATCAAGGGATATTTAGCATAGAAAAATAATTTGTGATTAATCGTGAGTTAACTATGACATTAATGCGATTAATCACGATCAAATATTTTAATCGCTTGACAGCTCTAATATATATATATATATGAGTGTTCCCCCAAATAATGGTCTGGCCCATACGGCCTTGATTGGTCCACTTAATTTCCCTATTTAAGGGCTGGCTCATTTGGTGTTTGGGGGCTGAAGGTGGTGCTGGCTTGATGGGAGGCCAGTACAAGAGAGAAAATAAAGATTCACTTTTCTTGTCCTGAGACAATTGCCCTCGTTTTTGACCACACTCTCTGAATCTGGTTGGCCGTATCCCAGATACGTGGGGCGACCACGCCGGTCCCTCACAACATGTATTTGCCATTGGGAATGGAGAGTCATCCAGGAACTCTATTCTTGGTGATGGTTCCAATTCAGATGGGGGAAGTGAATTCAGTCCAGTTGCGAACATCAAAACTTCCTCCACAGACACGGCAGCCTCACCTCCTGCAAAGAAAAAATGTTCAGCACCATGGCAATGTGTTTTCTCAACTAGTTATGAAAAATATGAGTGATTTACAAACCTTCACAGTCAAGGAGTTAGTCCACCCAGTAGCTCAAAGTGTTTCTTTATTTAAGTCTCCTGTTGCTCTGTGGTGGACTGAGGTCAGGTTTGAAGAGTCTCTCAGGTTCCAGAGCAGAACCCCACGCCGTCCACCGTCTCTACGTTGCCGCTGAAGGGGTGACCTCAATAAAAGAGAACATGACATTATCTTTGAGAGTGCGAGAGCGAAGCGGAGACAATTGTAGGATGATGGAGGAAGAAGAGAGCAAGAGAGTGTCCCTCTGGGAACTAGTTCAATGCAGGCACTGCTTCTCTCTAACACCGTTATGTGCATACTGTGTGGAAATAGGATTACTTACTGCTATACCTTGTGGAAATAGGAGTTTGGACATGCATGTTATTCTATCGCACGCACACACACACACACACACACACACACACACACACACACACACACACACACACACACACACACACACACACACACACACACACACACACACACACACACACACACACACACACACACGGCCAAAAAAAACACTGATTGTCAATGACAGAGATGATTTATAAATAACACAAGAAGCCATGTGCATTCCAGTGCAATCACCAGAGATGAAGCAAACCAGTTTCAGAAAACAACACCAGCAGTGGTCCGACCTGCCAGTTCCCCCGCCGTCTCTCCCTGACTCCTGGTCACGGGTCCCCTCCTCGTCTGGGAGCACAGCATCATGCTCCTTAAATTCATACGACATCACGTCAGGGACAACATGTGCAGGCACTGACTTACTCTTACATTTGAGCTTTTGTTGAGGGCCCTCCAGGACTCCAGCCCCTCCCCAAGCCAACACCCCCTTCTAGGGCTTGAAGGGGGAAAAGAGTGCAGGGACACTCTCCCTAGTCCTACGAGGGTAAAAGAACAAACATTGATTATGCAACGCAGAAATCCATGAAATCATTGCTACCATCCCTGAGATTTACTGTACACCAAACAAAACCTAAATAGCTGTCAAGATTAAAGGCTTTTAACACTAGAAACGCCAGGCCATTTTTACTTACTACTAGCGCCACAAGAGGGGACAAATGACCCCTAAGTCATTTGAATGAGAGGCTGTGCATTTGCACATAATGATCACTATGTGGCGCCAATGAGCTATTACCGCGCGAGCGCCACATGTATGTGTTTGTCACAAGCCTAGTCCTCACGATTTTGTCATAAATGTACATATCTGAAGTACAAACAGCCTATATTTTCACTAAGGGTTTAAGATTAAATGATGCAAATAAAGTAATTCAATTAATTGAGATATGCCTATATTGTTATCGTGGATATTTTATCAATAACACTCCATTCCTTTATCCTTATGAACCAGCAGTTGGCTGAGTGGGTTAGTATCTGCCCTTCAATTTGGGTGACCCGAGTTCACGTCCTGGGCACGTCATATAATTCTTGCCGTTGGCTTATATCTGTAATTTCCTTTATATCAGAGAAATTAGGCTTAACAATTTACTTTTTATGTAATAAATATGTCTTACAGTATCCCTATAACCCAAATATACCTCGCAAAAACTCACGGTAAAGTTAATGTTACTGATGAGCCTTTGTTACAAAGACACTGCATGGGAAATTGCAGCCACATAAATTCCATTCAGGTGAGTTTCGCGGCAGGCAGCCAAGAAACTCACCACTGACCACTTCTGTTGAGGAAAAAATACTATGGTCAGTCAATTTAGAATATTCAAAGAAATGGAAAATAAATGACACGATAAGTATTTTTTTATTTCTCCAGTATTCCTTCCTAAAGCCCAGATTCGGTGGGGATTGAACCCCGGACGAACGGGTGTTAGAATAATTTGCGTCTCTCTCGTAGATCGCACCATCTTTCAACGTCTTTGTTTAATACGACTGCATCACCTTCTCTCTCACATTTCACTTCATCAAGTTAGAAGTTAACTGCTCATGATCATATCGCTGCGTTATCTCTGTGGCATATCCATGTAGCTTACTAATGAATAAAATGCATACAAAAAACGTTGACATATGACCCACTATGTTCTGCTCCATATGCCCATTGTTGACATCGTCCCAGCCAAAGAGTATTGGTATTAATACGTCATTCATTGTCCAAAATAATCCATAATAATTCAAATCGGGTTTTGTTGTGGGTACAAAATTAATCTTGAAGAAAACTCGTCCTAAGCGTCCCCGGCGAAATTATCGTCTATGATTTGATGACTGATTTCAACGATCAATGATGGTAACCCACCACAAACTGTTCACACTGGAAAAAGCCTTCTGTTGAACCAATTAAAAAAAACATGGGTAATGGTTCACATCTATATTACATAACTTGAGCCAATGACAAATATATAGCTTGCCTCAAACAATATTTCCTATGTTCATAAAAACAAAATAATACAACTTGGCACCAAGTATAATTCTATTCTTTGAATGAAGTTAATACATTTAAATCGTATGTTAAATCCTAAACAAAAAAAAAAATAATAATTTTGTTTCTCATTATTGTATACATCATCATCATCATTTTTTCCCGCTCGGCTCTCGCCGCTTCATGGCCTTGAGGCGCTTCTGTCTGGATTCGACATCACATCGCGACATCAGTCAGGGTTAGGTGCTTTGCCAAAGACACCTCGATACACTGCTTGGGGAAGCCGGGGATCGAACCAACAACCTTCAGATTACCAGCCAACCCGCTCTACCACCTGAGCTACTGCCGCCACACAATATAGAATATATATTAACAATCTAAATGGCAGAGTTAGACCAACTCCAGACCTCCCTCCAGACACAGACAGACTGTCCTAGCTCACAGAACCAGTGAGTCATCGTCACTCTGGTCAAGGCTAGTGCTTTCACCTCAAAAAGTCGCCAAAAGTCACCAATAGCAGCTGAAAAATAAGCTAGATTTGTCGCTTGTCGCTGTTTTGAAAAAAAGTCGCCAAAGGGGTCTGAAAAGTAGCTAAATATAGCGACAAAATCGCTGAGTTGGCAACACTGCGGTTTGGTCCAGTAGTCGTAAGCGTCTTTGTATTTAATGCGCATGCGCAGGCTTGTACGTAACCTTGAAATTGTACATTTGTCTGAACAAATATTTCTAAATTGAGCTCCTAATCAAGTATAACAGTGTTTTAGGAAGAAAACAAAAAAAATTATTTGGATTGAATGACAAAATTATTAATCAGTTGAATACACAACCTTAAAATTTTACATTTGTCAAAATGGATATTTCTTAATTGAGCTCCTAATTAAAAATATCTATATTTCACAGTATTTTGAAATAAAAAAAAGTTATTTTAAAAATAAAACAAAAAATGTTTATTTGAATTGAATTACAAAATAATAATCAGATGAAGTACGGCTTAAAACCCTTTTTCCAGTGCACAAGAAGTCACAAATATATAGTACTTAACTTTGCCCTTTTCAGATAAAGATTATTGGTGGCAAAGTGCCTCACTTTAGCGTCCTTCACCCATCCAGCCACAGTATATTGGTAGGCATCAGTGCTCTTGAACGCTTTCAAGATATCTCCACTGTATGGGGAGGGGTTGTGGACTAAATAAATATGTCATGAAGATTGATTTGAGGCAAGCATACTAATGGACTAAAAATAAACTAGGGATAACAAATATGGATCGGAGCCTAAAATCGATAATATCTCTGTCTCTCTCTAACATTCAGATGAGCGGTGTGGGCGGTCATACTTGGCGAGATTGGTCGTGCAAATGGCGGCGTTCCAGAAAACGTGACGTAGATGAACCATATGAATACTTTTCCCTGGATTTAGAATGTTACAAACGTGCAAAAACATAATTATATATTTATGTGGCATTCAGTGCAATGCTGTTTGTCCCTATAAAACAATAATAGTAAAAAAATAAATACAAAACATGAGGATAAATCTACAATCAAACCATGCAATCCGAAGGCTCTTCTTCACCACTCCCCCTTCTCACTTCCACAATGCAAAGCGAATAGAAGTGAGTAGGGGATCGAGGGCGTAGCCTAACTAGTTTGTGAACGACCCAGAGAACGCACCAATTCGATGATGAACATGTTTCAGGCTTTAATAAAATCCCGGACAATTTTGAAATTCTGCCCGGACACATTTTTCGGTCTCAAAAAGAGGACATGTCCGGCAAAAGAGGACGTCTGGTCACCCTACTGTACGGAGAACCCACTTGAATCCTACCTGTTCTACTGTTATAAAAAGATTGCGGCGCAACTTGGTGGGCGTTATACTATCAAATGCAAATTGTTACGTTCTTTTTGAATGAATAGATAAGTAAGTACCCTAGCATAGACAATAGACAATGTGGGTGTGGCTGTTATGATAATTGCATTCCCTGACACAAAGAGCTATAAATTGGTAGAGCAGTCTGTGTCTCTGCAATGCATCCATTTTTTACAATGCATCCTGGAGGCAGAGGCAGACAGAGGCACTGGACGCCAGAGCAATTATTGGTCGAGTTACAGAGTATTTCAGAGGGGGAATCTGATGGAGAAGCAGAGGAACTGACATGCGAGCTAGAGGGTGATGATGAGAGAGCTGATGATGGAAGTGGCGCTGTTATAGAATCTGATTCAGGTTCAGAATCAGAACCTGAGGCGACCACATCCATGGAAGAGACATCACCATCCATGCAAGAGAAAGCACGAGATGGTACCATACGGATTGAACAACCCCCTGGCCGTTCGAGAGGCAGAGCAACAGAGGCCAATGTCATGAGAGAACCTTCAGGGCCCACACCTCGTGCCAAGGAAAATATCACAGATCCACTGAGCAGTTTACTGTGTTTGCTTGACACGGAAATGTGGGAACAGATTCTAAAGTATACTCAGGCCGAAGCTGACCGAAACAATGCTGATATGTTCAATGCGACAATGGACCAACTACAAGCATTTGTTGGTCTCGTTTATTTGAGAGGTATTGCCGGCGGGAAAAGCCAGAAACTGTAGGACTTCTGGTCTGCTGAAATGGGAAATCCTGTTTTCAAGGAAACAATGTCTCGCCAGAATTTCAGAGATATCATGCGCTATCTGCGCTTTGATGACAAGAGCACAAGGGCTGCCCGCCTTCTGGAGGACACATTTTCCATGATATCAGAGACATTTGATCGATTTGTGAAAAACAGCACTGCTTCTTACACGCCTGGGGAGAACATAACAGTCGGTGAACAATTGTTCCCCACCAAGGCGCGCTGTCGTTTCACACAGTACATGGCAAATAAATTGGATAAATGTGGCATAAAATTCTGGGTAGCCGCTGATGTTGAAACCAAATACATGTTGAATGCCCATCCCTATCTAGGGAAAGAGAACAGTAGGCCATCCGGACAGCGCTTATCAGACAATGTTGTGCTTCGTCTGATGGAGCCATTCCTGGAGAAAGGAAGAAATGTAACGACAGACAATTACTTTACCTCGTTACCACTGGCAAACACTCTTTTGGCGCACAAAACCACCATTGTTGGCACAATGAATAGAATCAGACGAGAGATGCCCCCGTGAACAAAGGCACAGATGGAAAGATTCTCCTCCAAGGTGCTGGAGGCTTGGGAAGCCACACTCACCATTTACCAGGGAAAACCACGCAAAAACGTCAGCCTCCTCAGCACAATGCACCAGACAGTTTCAACTGACAATGGCCCCAAGAAAATGCCCGTAACTGTTTCCCACTACAACAGCACTAAATATGGCATTGATTGTATGGACCAGATGGCACGCTTGTATTCAGTAAAGGGAGGGACCAGGCGTTGGCCTGTAGCTGTTCTTCTACAACATCCTAGACCTGGCTGCAATCAATGCACACATTCTGTACAAACGTCAACATGACCAGATAGAGATTTATTCTGGAGCTTGTGAAACAGCTGTGTGCGCCTCAGAGAATGGCCAGGACTGTGTCATCAGGGGCAGCATCAGTGGCACGTAGGCGACTTCTGATTGAAACTCCTTCCCCACCTACCAAAAGGAAAAAGTGTCAAGTCGCCAGATGTAGTGGGAACAAAACTAGTGACGTCTGTGAGTCATGTAGGCGACTTGTCTGTGGGAAATGCAGTGAGCCTGCTAAAATAATCTGCTGTGAATGTTGATTAGACTTTGCTGAAACCGAAAGATAAAAAAAAAGACTGCTGTCCCTAAAGACATTTATTTTTCATCCAGGTCCTAGTTCATTCAAAGTCAGCCGTATTTTTTTGTTTTCTTTGTTTACTGACTTACTGAATGTCAATGTACTCTATACTCTAATAAACTCTAATACAGCCGTTCTCAATCTGTGGTACGCGTACCACTGGTGGTACGCGAGCGCCCTCTAGTGGTACGCGGAGTATGAACGATTTTTTGAAGCAATTTTTTGAAGTTGAAGCAACCGTTTCTGATATCTGGGGGATCGATAACTCGAGTACTACTCGTTACAAATGAACTCGGTTGGTGGACAGGCAAACTCGAGTTTGCATTCACACAAACAAACAAAGTTTTCTGAAGCAAATGTATCAATTTTCTGTGCGGCGCCACTAACGCATGCCGTGGGCACAAAGCAAATTAAATGTATCCATTTCTGTGTGGCGCGTTCCGTGCCGTGTGCAGGCACGCCAGAATTCAAAAAGTTAAGAGATGGCGGTTAAAGCAAAGCGCAGCGAAGAATTGAAATAGGCCTACTTTAAAGAAATAGGAGATCATAAGGTGAAATGTAAAATATGCCAAGCGAAATCGAGCTACCAGAGTAGCTACTACAAGTAGGCTACTAGGCGGCAACATATGCTCCTGAAACACAACGGTGAGTTCGGGAAAGCAGACCCGCAGCAACCAAGTGTGTCGGCTATGTCGGCTACGCAGCCGTAATCCCGGCCGTGTAGAGAAGATCACAACGCGTAATCCATAGTCCATTTGCTGCCGTTTTATTTGCATCTTTAAATTATTTGCAATGGTTAGGCTACTTGTTTCGTTTTAGTTTTTCGTTTAGTCGGAGAAAAGTGGACAGAGTTGCCTGCGGAAGCGATGTCTGAGATGCAGAGACCGCTTGCTACCAGTGTCAGTTTCGTACGGTGTGGAATGAGAGCTCGGGAAGGCACTATTGCGCAAGTACGCCTGCGTGCTTGCGCAATAGCATACTGCCCGAGAATGCAGTATCTCTGTCAAATCTGTCCCTGGGAAAAGTAACGTTGCTTGCGCCGAATTGAAAAGGAAACCGCTATAATGAAATAGCGGTAATATTTCCACATTAATTGATAAAATAACAGGGGATGGGAAGGGGGGATGGCTGTTTCAGAAGGGGGATGATTTTGATCATTTTAATTCCAAAGGGGGATGCCATCCCCCCTCATCTCGTGTGCTGGAAGCAGGTTGGATACTGAACCAAGTCTGAGGCTAAAGCTAACCTCAATCGACCCAGACATCACACCCCTCTCACTAAGCATGATAGGCCTCATTTTCAATGTGTGCCTGAGTACATTCTCCTTCAAACCTAAACATAGTTTATATTCTGACCTTATGGCACTTACTGCAGTATTTTTTAATAGTGAATACGTTGTTTTTCTATGATACACTTGTTCTTACTCATGATAGTTTGATTACAGTGTTATCACAGTACACATGATTTCTCTCTTTGCTGCGCATGATTACTTATAACAGGATTGTGTGACTCCAGTATTTAAATATTCATGTTCAATTCTTTGAATGTTTTGATGCAGTACAATTTACCTCACATGATTGGTTGACTGCAGTTGTTAAAATTTATATTCAGTGCTCTGAATGCTTTAATGCAGTATACTTGTTAATAACCTCACTAGATTGACTGGTATGTTATATGCCAGATGATATCCCCATTTGCTGGGTAGCCCTATTGAGGCAGTTGTTCAATTGTTAGTATTATCCCGTTGCAAGTGTTTAAATACAATACATGAGTTATAGACAGTTGGTTGCTTCAGTCAAGTCAAGTTATGTGAATAATAAATCGTGTTATTAATATTAATGCCTTCTTTGTAAACTCTATGTAGCCTAGTTATAGGCCTACGCACTTTATTTTAGTTCCAGTGGTACTTGGAGAGCCAAATCATTTCTAAGGTGGTACTCATGGTAAAAAGTTTGAGAACCACTGCTCTAACACACTCATTTAAAACCCAAGTCATTTGGTTATTTGCAGCGTTGGGCAGTAACGCATTACAAAAGTAATGAGTAATAAATAATGCATTTCACACACACACACACACACACACACACACACACACACACACACACACACACACACACACACACACACACACACACACACACACACACACACACACACACGTTGTCTCACTCATTGTTTAATAAAAAAAAATACTATTTCATTCATCCAAGCGTAATGATTTGCTATTCTTTAATATATTTGATACTTTGTGTATGGCTTAGTCTTAAAAGTATCATGTTTGTGTGGTCACCTCCTGCCTCATGAGAAGAAGTTGCCTGGGAACTGAATACTAAATGGTCTGTTTTCACTGCTTTCTCAATCGCTCTCTCTCTGCCACACCTCCCCTCCCCCAGCCAGTACATTTGCATTTGAATAGATAAGTAAGGCCACGAAGCCGATTTCAGGCCATCTGGCCGTGGCTGTTGGCCTTTTTCACACCTAACCGTGCTCAACTGGCCCCTATTGTTCTCTGGCCTGTATTCACACTAGGCAATCGCAACTGTGGCCTGGCCACGGTAGGCTCTTGTACATACCACACAAACATGATACTTTTAAGACTAAGCCATACACAAATTATCAAATATATTAAAGAATAACAAATCATTATGCTTGGATGAATGAAATAGTATTTTTTTGTCATCACGTCGTAATACTTCACCATCAAGCGTCCGCTTAGTAGAACAACACAGACAACACAGTTGACACGTTACTGACTTTGTTGCTTATTTGGAGCAGCACATTTTTATATTTCCGCGTGTGAGAACATCACCCCAATTTACCCTCCCGGACCCTGCACACACTGGTGGTTTATTGGGTTTCATTCTGTTGTAAATGCGACGGCTTCGCTGTTCCAGGGGTGGATCTCCACAGAGATAACGCAGCGATATGATCATGAGCAGTTGACCTCTAACTTGATAAAGTGAAATGTGAGAGAGAAGGTGATGCAGTTGTATTAAACAAAGACGTTGAAAGATGTTGCGATCTACGAGAGAGACGCAAATTATTCTAAAACCCGTTCGTCCGGGGTTCAATCCCCACCGAATCTGGGCTTTAGGAAGGAATACTGGAGAAATAAAAAAAAAAATTCAAGTCATTTATTTTCCATTTCTTTGAATATTCTAAATTGACTGACCATAGTATTTTTTCTCAACAGAAGTGGTCAGTGGTGAGTTTCTTGGCTGCCTGCCTCGAAACTCAACTGAATGGAATTTATGTGGCTGCAATTTCCCATGCAGTGACTTTATTATTGTGACAAAGGCTTATCAGTAACATTAATATTAACATTAACTTTACCATGAGTTTTTGCAAAGTATATTTGGATTATAGGGATATTGTAAGACATATTTATTACATAAAAAGTAAATTGTTAGGCCTAATTTCTCTGATATAAAGGAAATTACAAAAATAAGCCAACGGCAAGAATTAAATTACGTACCCAGGACGCGAACTCAGGTCTCCCGTATTGCAGGGCAGATTCTAAACCACTCAGCCAACAGCAACGACGCGATCGACCCACACTACTCTCGCGGTCGACCAGTCGATCGTGGTCGACATATTGGCCACCTCTGTCTGTCCGTCCGTCTGTCTGTCTGTCCGTCCGTCCGTCCGTCTGTCTGTCTGTCTGCCTGTCTGTGTATATCTACCTATAGATATCAATCTTATTCACATCAGAATGTCCCCTTGCGACCTCTGCTGTCAAAGAAAGAGCATTGCATCCTTGGAAAAAGAACAATAACATAGGAACACATAAAAAAATGCTTTATAATACCTTTCCCGGTCTGAATTTTTTTTTTATGAACTCAGGGTGGTACAACAGACATATTTAGGAAAAGTCAAGAAAGTAGGGATTTGGAACGTGATCGAGTGCAAAGATATATATTTTTTTAACTCACGGGTCATTTGACCCCTTCGACGGCTGTTCTAGTGTTAAGCCCTTGTCTTTCCTTTGTTCCTTGTCGGATCATTGTAGTTTGTGGTGAGTTCTGTCCTGTGTGTTCCTGTGTTCCCTGTGTTACCCGCGTCACCCGTGTTCCTTGCCTTTTTGAGTTAATAAATTATCCTTTTACCTGAACTGTCTGCGTTTGGGTCCTACCTGCCTGCCTGCCACCCGCTAACCGTGACTCAGCATCTGCCTCATCAGAAGAAGTTGCCTGGAAACTAAATGCTAAATTGACTGTTGCTAGTCTGCTTTCTCAATCGCTCTCTGACCACGGGTAAGTGAATCGGAATTACAAGCAAAATCAAGAAAATTCAATAGTTCAGTTGCGCTAAAATGAACATCTTGAATCGTCTTTGATTTCAGAACAGATGTAGCAAGGTTAAGCCACTAAAGTCAGTAGCCTAGTGCTACCCATGCTAACATGAACGTGAAGCTTTCCCTCAAACTTAACGTATCTAAGTAGCTTGCAGTTGTCACCCTACCACTCCAATTTAAAACTGACGTTTACAAATATGCAACAATGGTCAGAAAAGTACTTGTGTTTTTTAATTTATATTTACCATTCAATATTGCAATCGCTGCGGTCAGTCCCATTGAAGAACACAGCAGCGTGGCTTGGAACTATACAGGCTTACATGAACCACGTGACCACCCTGCCGGCGAGATCAGAGAGTGTCGCAACTCTTCTCTCTCTATGGCTCTGGCAGCATCTTTAGACAGATGAGGAAGCCGGAGCCATTGGGTCATAGGCCACGCCCACTGGATACAAACGCAGCGCGGGAGTCAGATGAGGTCAGGAACATATGGCCGTCCCGTTGCTAGAACACGGCAGCGCCAAACATTTCACTGCTTCCTCAACTTGGGCCAATGAAGAGCTGGACTTGCTCAACGTCTGAAAATCAAGTCTGGATCAGTACCAACTCTCCTCGGCTCAGCTACAAACCTCGAAAAAGTAAGTTAACTAACGCCATATCATTGTGTTGCTTTACTGTATATGGTTACCTTGTTAGCATTATAATGCACTTTAGCATTAGCGCTACAGCTAACAGCCAAGTTATTGTCGCTAATGTTAAGGTAGATAGCATCAGTTATGTGTGTAAATACCATGGACCTATTATAGAGAAAGGACAGTGGACTAATACATGGCTGCCCATTCATAACTATAAATACACGCACTGTAAGTCGAGTGTGCATCTCAGCAAGCATGGGGCATCACACGAGAATGGGCACAATTCAACAAAGGGGGCACTGATCTCTACTGCTTGGATACCAAGGGAATGCAATGTTTTACAATGTCTGCTCACCATACAACAAACAAATACAACTGTATTTTACCGGCCACTGGACTGCAGTAGTTCTAGCGTTTTACTGATGAGGAGATTGACCTGTTCAACTCATCCTAAATACATATGGTGTGTTAGATTTCAGCTTATTTCTAAACTGTTCGGACAGACTCTGCGTTGTGTATTTTCAGTCGTAGTAGTAATTCTTGAAGTCGAAATCAAAGCAACTTGACAGGTTGGATCAGAGGGTTGAATAGATGGTTTATTCCAGGATGTAATACAGCGAGATACAGACTTAGGTTGAATAATCTATAGTGGACCCATTGAGGAGCCGTTTGATGACTTGTTCCTTGGCTGTCAAACCCTCTTCTCGTCGAACCAAAGGGTTGGGGCGAGTATTATACAAAAAGGGGATACATGAATAACACGTGAACAGACGCACTCTCAGGCTCAGCCTTGATAAGGTATCTGGCCCTGGCTATGTCCCGGAGGACCAGGTCGGTTCAACCTTTTTGAAACATAACAATGGCAGAATGTTGGGGATAACACCTTGTATCAATATGAGAGGCCCTGGCCTGTTCCTAGACTAGAAATGTGAACCATAGAGAGACACTAAAATACACCAACATTCTACATTCCTCCCTCTTGATCATACTAAACATAGTTTAAAGATCACCCGCAAAATGAGAATTCAGTGTATTTTCTGGTGACCCATTAATAATTAACTAAATCAATGAAAGAAAGCATAAAAGGCAATAGACAAGTAAATTCAAATCATACACAAGTAAACCAGGTGTAGGCCACTATAATAAAGAAAATAACAAACTCATTAGGTTACTCATGATTAAACCAAAACATAAAAAAATTAAAGAATCAAGAAAGTCGACTGTCCAGACACCTCCCTCTGCTTGGCACAACAACATCACAGACAATACTGCATGACTCAGTTGGTTTTGAGTAGCAGTTGCAACAGAGTTCTTTTCAAGTTCTTGGCCACCGCAGGTGTGATGGGGGATGAGGATGAAAGTTCGTAGTAGGGCGTCAGGACAAACACAGACACAGTTCAGTTCAAGGACTCATCCCAAGGACACAACAAGTGTCCGTGTCTCCTGGATCTCCCAGGTACGATGAAACATGAAACAAAGAAAAAGTGCAGTATCAGTCATGGGGGAGGCATTGTCACAGCCTCAAACAGTACAAAAAATAAATCGCTTGATTCGAAAATGGTTATATCAGTTATCAGTAATCAGTCATCATAGTTCTCAATAAACCTTGTGTGAATGAATGAATGAGTGAACCTTTGTTCAAAAATAAAACAAAACAAATAAAATGTTCTAGAGCTGAGCAGTTGTGTCAAGAAGGAACCAACATGAATTCTCACTTAAATAGGCGATAAAGGTGACAAAAGTCCTAGCATCTTTCGAAGACTAACCTCTCGTGAAAATAAAGGAATGAAAATAACAAACACTCAAACACTCCCTACTCTTCACCCCGTATCAGTCATTTTGCGTGCCAAATCTAACGAGTGTCATTCCAAGTCTGTGTTATTGTTGGTTTCCGACATTGAATCGCATATGCGGCTGAGTTCTTCAGCACTCTGCGCTTGTAATTTCTTCCATCGTTCCCTCATTTTGTTTGAGCGGTCCCGGTGCATCTTTCGAGGGGCCTTACATTCTCTATGCCTGTCGGACTGAATGAATCGTTCTCTATCCCTGTTGGACTGTTGGGAATCTTTCTCGGTCCCTGGCTATTTCCTTCTTCTCATCTGTGGTCTTCATGTGTGGTTGTATGTTGTCATCAAATCCTCCATTGAGTGACTCATTCTTAGTCACTGCTCCAGACCTCTCCGCGGGGGGTTGTTGTACCTGGGGGTTCGGATGTAGACATTGTTGTGGAAGAAAGGAATGTGGTGGGACAGGGGTGAATTGGGGAAATTGTTGTGGGGTCTGGGTCGCATCATAATTAGCATAGTCAGGTGGGGCAGATGGATTTCCCTTCTGTGGCACGTGGGGGGTACTGCAGATGACCGGGTACTCGCCTATAAAGCTGTTGACGTCTGAAAGAACACTGTGTCTCGACTCCTGTAAACCACCAGGGAAGATGTATTCCCCATCTGGGCCACACAATGGCAGTTTGGGGTACATGCGACCATAGACTCCCAAAGCTCCTCCTCCGTTGCCTTGGTCACCCCCCCTTGGGGGCCCTGAGTCGAGGGGGCGGGCCGCTATCAGTCCTTCTCTGACTAGCGTCTGGTGTAGGTCTCTCTCCCGAGTCAATTCATCCTTTAACAAACGAATTTCATCGGCAAGCAGTTTGATTTGCTCTCTTGTCTTTCCCAGAGCATCTTCATAGTGAGCAGTTGTCTTTTCCAATTCATCTCTCTTTTTGTTGCTGACATGCTTGATAAAGTAGCGCTTACACTGAGACAATAGTAACAACCCAACTGGTTCACTTCGTCTAGTCTTCTTGACCCAGTCTTTGAAAACCATCCAGATCGATTCCTTTGGCCAGCGTTTAGTTTGGGGGTCCATCGTTATCTCATATGTTATGCGAAGTTTATCTTCGGTTCCTTGCAAATCATGTCTGTCGTTGAAGAATCTAGACAGAGTCTCGCTAATTGAATAAATATCAATCTCTCTAACCTCCACTTCAAAAGAATCTTGTTCTTTTCGTTCGGATGCATTGGGACTTTGATTGCTATCTTTTTCCTCCTCCTCTTCCTTCTTCCTGCCTTTACCTTTCGGCATTTTTTCTATCTTTTTCTATCTGTAAAGTAACTAAAACTTGCGACCAATCGCTGCTTAGAAAGAAACAAATAGACGCCTCCCACGGAGCTCGGTATGCCAACAACAGATGATGGCACACTTTTTCCTTCTTCAATATAAAACAATCTATGTGATTCCTCGGCGGGGATCAAAAACAATATCTGATTCCTCGGCGGGGATCAAAACAACATAGCACAAACAAAAACTCTAGCGATTCATGTAACCTCACCAGTAATTCAATACAAATACAGTTTCACTCCTTGTCCAACAAGTCGTAAAACAAAAGCCTGAGCAAACCAGACGTCTTAAGTTATATTCAGGACACGTATCAACATTGACAAACTAGCAAAGATGAACAAATCACTTGAATGACATGCTATTACAATATTCTAGGACTCAATCCCAGCTCAAAGGCCTTATTCAACAAACAATATTCTAGGACTCAATCCCAGACCAAAGGCCTTATTCAACAAACAATCAATATTCTAGGACTCAATCCCAGACCAAAGGCCTTATTCAACAAACACATTTAATAGTTTCATATGGCGTATATTCAGTGATTATTAAGCAACATAGCACAAATTCTTAATCACTAATACAGGTCCTCACTTCGTCAAGCTCTTAATGACACAACTTCATTCCTCAGCAAATGTAGTGCAGCCTAATAGTAAAACAAATAATAATAATCACAGTTATGTGTGTGTAGATTATTTTAAGATTACTTTCTTGTTCTTTTCTCTTGGTCGAGAGTGTGGAATGAAATTCAGTCACCGTTGATTCCCACGTGGTGCATAGAGATGCGCTGGTTCAGCCGCGTTGTGGATGCGGGTCCCTCAGCAGGGCAGGCGTTGATCAGACGTCTTCCCAGGCAGGGCGCGCGCTCTTCTCGGTCACAGGGCAATCTTCAGAGGCAATCGTCTTCTCACTCCTCTCTCTTCAAGACGGTGTCACGGCACCAAATGTTAGATTTCAGCTTATTTCTAAACTGTTCGGACAGACTCTGCGTTGTGTATTTTCAGTCGTAGTAGTAATTCTTGAAGTCGAAATCAAAGCAACTTGACAGGTTGGATCAGAGGGTTGAATAGATGGTTTATTCCAGGATGTAATACAGCGAGATACAGACTTAGGTTGAATAATCTATAGTGGACCCATTGAGGAGCCGTTTGATGACTTGTTCCTTGGCTGTCGAACCCTCTTCTCGTCGAACCAAAGGGTTGGGGCGAGTATTATACAAAAAGGTTATACATGAATAACACGTGAACAGACGCACTCTCAGGCTCAGCCTTGATAAGGTATCTGGCCCTGGCTATGTCCCGGAGGACCAGGTCGGTTCAACCTTTTTGAAACATAACAATGGCAGAATGTTGGGGATAACACCTTGTATCAATATGAGAGGCCCTGGCCTGTTCCTAGACTAGAAATGTGAACCATAGAGAGACACTAAAATACACCAACATTCTACATTCCTCCCTCTTGATCATACTAAACATAGTTTAAAGATCACCCACAAAATGAGAATTCAGTGTATTTTCTGGTGACCCATTAATAATTAACTAAATCAATGAAAGAAAGCATAAAAGGCAATAGACAAGTAAATTCAAATCATACACAAGTAAACCAGGTGTAGGCCACTATAATAAAGAAAATAACAAACTCATTAGGTTACTCATGATTAAACCAAAACATAAAAAAATTAAAGAATCAAGAAAGTCGACTGTCCAGACACCTCCCTCTGCTTGGCGCAACAACATCACAGACAATACTGCATGACTCAGTTGGTTTTGAGTAGCAGTTGCAACAGAGTTCTTTTCAAGTTCTTGGCCACCGCAGGTGTGATGGGGGATGAGGATGAAAGTTCGTAGTAGGGCGTCAGGACAAACACAGACACAGTTCAGTTCAAGGACTCATCCCAAGGACACAACAAGTGTCCGTGTCTCCTGGATCTCCCAGGTACGATGAAACATGAAACAAAGAAAAAGTGCAGTATCAGTCATGGGGGAGGCATTGTCACAGCCTCAAACAGTACAAAAAATAAATCGCTTGATTCGAAAATGGTTATATCAGTTATCAGTAATCAGTCATCATAGTTCTCAATAAACCTTGTGTGAATGAATGAATGAGTGAACCTTTGTTCAAAAATAAAACAAAACAAATAAAATGTTCTAGAGCTGAGCAGTTGTGTCAAGAAGGAACCAACATGAATTCTCACTTAAATAGGCGATAAAGGTGACAAAAGTCCTAGCATCTTTCGAAGACTAACCTCTCGTGAAAATAAAGGAATGAAAATAACAAACACTCAAACACTCCCTACTCTTCACCCCGTATCAGTCAGTTTGCGTGCCAAATCTAACGAGTGTCATTCCAAGTCGGTGTTATTGTTGGTTTCCGACATTGAATCGCATATGCGGCTGAGTTCTTCAGCACTCTGCGCTTGTAATTTCTTCCATCGTTCCCTCATTTTGTTTGAGCGGTCCCGGTGCATCTTTCGAGGGGCCTTACATTCTCTATGCCCGTCGGACTGAATGAATCGTTCTCTATCCCTGTTGGACTGGGGGAATCTTTCTCGGTCCCTGGCTATTTCCTTCTTCTCATCTGTGGTCTTCATGTGTGGTTGTATGTTGTCATCAAATCCTCCATTGAGTGACTCATTCTTAGTCACTGCTCCAGACCTCTCCGCGGGGGGTTGTTGTACCTGGGGGTTCGGATGTAGACATTGTTGTGGAAGAAAGGAATGTGGTGGGACAGGGGTGAATTGGGGAAATTGTTGTGGGGTCTGGGTCGCATCATAATTAGCATAGTCAGGTGGGGCAGATGGATTTCCCTTCTGTGGCACGTGGGGGGTACTGCAGATGACCGGGTACTCGCCTATAAAGCTGTTGACGTCTGAAAGAACACTGTGTCTCGACTCCTGTAAACCACCAGGGAAGATGTATTCCCCATCTGGGCCACACAATGGCAGTTTGGGGTACATGCGACCATAGACTCCCAAAGCTCCTCCTCCGTTGCCTTGGTCACCCCCCCTTGGGGGCCCTGAGTCGAGGGGGCGGGCCGCTATCAGTCCTTCTCTGACTAGCGTCTGGTGTAGGTCTCTCTCCCGAGTCAATTCATCCTTTAACAAACGAATTTCATCGGCAAGCAGTTTGATTTGCTCTCTTGTCTTTCCCAGAGCATCTTCATAGTGAGCAGTTGTCTTTTCCAATTCATCTCTCTTTTTGTTGCTGACATGCTTGATAAAGTAGCGCTTACACTGAGACAATAGTAACAACCCAACTGGTTCACTTCGTCTAGTCTTCTTGACCCAGTCTTTGAAAACCATCCAGATCGATTCCTTTGGCCAGCGTTTAGTTTGGGGGTCCATCGTTATCTCATATGTTATGCGAAGTTTATCTTCGGTTCCTTGCAAATCATGTCTGTCGTTGAAGAATCTAGACAGAGTCTCGCTAATTGAATAAATATCAATCTCTCTAACCTCCACTTCAAAAGAATCTTGTTCTTTTCGTTCGGATGCATTGGGACTTTGATTGCTATCTTTTTCCTCCTCCTCTTCCTTCTTCCTGCCTTTACCTTTCGGCATTTTTTCTATCTTTTTCTATCTGTAAAGTAACTAAAACTTGCGACCAATCGCTGCTTAGAAAGAAACAAATAGACGCCTCCCACGGAGCTCGGTATGCCAACAACAGATGATGGCACACTTTTTCCTTCTTCAATATAAAACAATCTATGTGATTCCTCGGCGGGGATCAAAAACAATATCTGATTCCTCGGCGGGGATCAAAACAACATAGCACAAACAAAAACTCTAGCGATTCATGTAACCTCACCAGTAATTCAATACAAATACAGTTTCACTCCTTGTCCAACAAGTCGTAAAACAAAAGCCTGAGCAAACCAGACGTCTTAAGTTATATTCAGGACACGTATCAACATTGACAAACTAGCAAAGATGAACAAATCACTTGAATGACATGCTATTACAATATTCTAGGACTCAATCCCAGCTCAAAGGCCTTATTCAACAAACAATATTCTAGGACTCAATCCCAGACCAAAGGCCTTATTCAACAAACAATCAATATTCTAGGACTCAATCCCAGACCAAAGGCCTTATTCAACAAACACATTTAATAGTTTCATATGGCGTATATTCAGTGATTATTAAGCAACATAGCACAAACTCTTAATCACTAATACAGGTCCTCACTTCGTCAAGCTCTTAATGACACAACTTCATTCCTCAGCAAATGTAGTGCAGCCTAATAGTAAAACAAATAATAATAATCACAGTTATGTGTGTGTAGATTATTTTAAGATTACTTTCTTGTTCTTTTCTCTTGGTCGAGAGTGTGGAATGAGATTCAGTCACCGTTGATTCCCACGTGGTGCATAGAGATGCGCTGGTTCAGCCGCGTTGTGGATGCGGGTCCCTCAGCAGGGCAGGCGTTGATCAGACGTCTTCCCAGGCAGGGCGCGCGCTCTTCTCGGTCACAGGGCAATCTTCAGAGGCAATCGTCTTCTCACTCCTCTCTCTTCAAGACGGTGTCACGGCACCAAATGTTAGATTTCAGCTTATTTCTAAACTGTTCGGACAGACTCTGCGTTGTGTATTTTCAGTCGTAGTAGTAATTCTTGAAGTCGAAATCAAAGCAACTTGACAGGTTGGATCAGAGGGTTGAATAGATGGTTTATTCCAGGATGTAATACAGCGAGATACAGACTTAGGTTGAATAATCTATAGTGGACCCATTGAGGAGCCGTTTGATGACTTGTTCCTTGGCTGTCAAACCCTCTTCTCGTCGAACCAAAGGGTTGGGGCGAGTATTATACAAAAAGGGGATACATGAATAACACGTGAACAGACGCACTCTCAGGCTCAGCCTTGATAAGGTATCTGGCCCTGGCTATGTCCCGGAGGACCAGGTCGGTTCAACCTTTTTGAAACATAACAATGGCAGAATGTTGGGGATAACACCTTGTATCAATATGAGAGGCCCTGGCCTGTTCCTAGACTAGAAATGTGAACCATAGAGAGACACTAAAATACACCAACATTCTACATTCCTCCCTCTTGATCATACTAAACATAGTTTAAAGATCACCCACAAAATGAGAATTCAGTGTATTTTCTGGTGACCCATTAATAATTAACTAAATCAATGAAAGAAAGCATAAAAGGCAATAGACAAGTAAATTCAAATCATACACAAGTAAACCAGGTGTAGGCCACTATAATAAAGAAAATAACAAACTCATTAGGTTACTCATGATTAAACCAAAACATAAAAAAATTAAAGAATCAAGAAAGTCGACTGTCCAGACACCTCCCTCTGCTTGGCGCAACAACATCACAGACAATACTGCATGACTCAGTTGGTTTTGAGTAGCAGTTGCAACAGAGTTCTTTTCAAGTTCTTGGCCACCGCAGGTGTGATGGGGGATGAGGATGAAAGTTCGTAGTAGGGCGTCAGGACAAACACAGACACAGTTCAGTTCAAGGACTCATCCCAAGGACACAACAAGTGTCCGTGTCTCCTGGATCTCCCAGGTACGATGAAACATGAAACAAAGAAAAAGTGCAGTATCAGTCATGGGGGAGGCATTGTCACAGCCTCAAACAGTACAAAAAATAAATCGCTTGATTCGAAAATGGTTATATCAGTTATCAGTAATCAGTCATCATAGTTCTCAATAAACCTTGTGTGAATGAATGAATGAGTGAACCTTTGTTCAAAAATAAAACAAAACAAATAAAATGTTCTAGAGCTGAGCAGTTGTGTCAAGAAGGAACCAACATGAATTCTCACTTAAATAGGCGATAAAGGTGACAAAAGTCCTAGCATCTTTCGAAGACTAACCTCTCGTGAAAATAAAGGAATGAAAATAACAAACACTCAAACACTCCCTACTCTTCACCCCGTATCAGTCAGTTTGCGTGCCAAATCTAACGAGTGTCATTCCAAGTCGGTGTTATTGTTGGTTTCCGACATTGAATCGCATATGCGGCTGAGTTCTTCAGCACTCTGCGCTTGTAATTTCTTCCATCGTTCCCTCATTTTGTTTGAGCGGTCCCGGTGCATCTTTCGAGGGGCCTTACATTCTCTATGCCCGTCGGACTGAATGAATCGTTCTCTATCCCTGTTGGACTGGGGGAATCTTTCTCGGTCCCTGGCTATTTCCTTCTTCTCATCTGTGGTCTTCATGTGTGGTTGTATGTTGTCATCAAATCCTCCATTGAGTGACTCATTCTTAGTCACTGCTCCAGACCTCTCCGCGGGGGGTTGTTGTACCTGGGGGTTCGGATGTAGACATTGTTGTGGAAGAAAGGAATGTGGTGGGACAGGGGTGAATTGGGGAAATTGTTGTGGGGTCTGGGTCGCATCATAATTAGCATAGTCAGGTGGGGCAGATGGATTTCCCTTCTGTGGCACGTGGGGGGTACTGCAGATGACCGGGTACTCGCCTATAAAGCTGTTGACGTCTGAAAGAACACTGTGTCTCGACTCCTGTAAACCACCAGGGAAGATGTATTCCCCATCTGGGCCACACAATGGCAGTTTGGGGTACATGCGACCATAGACTCCCAAAGCTCCTCCTCCGTTGCCTTGGTCACCCCCCCTTGGGGGCCCTGAGTCGAGGGGGCGGGCCGCTATCAGTCCTTCTCTGACTAGCGTCTGGTGTAGGTCTCTCTCCCGAGTCAATTCATCCTTTAACAAACGAATTTCATCGGCAAGCAGTTTGATTTGCTCTCTTGTCTTTCCCAGAGCATCTTCATAGTGAGCAGTTGTCTTTTCCAATTCATCTCTCTTTTTGTTGCTGACATGCTTGATAAAGTAGCGCTTACACTGAGACAATAGTAACAACCCAACTGGTTCACTTCGTCTAGTCTTCTTGACCCAGTCTTTGAAAACCATCCAGATCGATTCCTTTGGCCAGCGTTTAGTTTGGGGGTCCATCGTTATCTCATATGTTATGCGAAGTTTATCTTCGGTTCCTTGCAAATCATGTCTGTCGTTGAAGAATCTAGACAGAGTCTCGCTAATTGAATAAATATCAATCTCTCTAACCTCCACTTCAAAAGAATCTTGTTCTTTTCGTTCGGATGCATTGGGACTTTGATTGCTATCTTTTTCCTCCTCCTCTTCCTTCTTCCTGCCTTTACCTTTCGGCATTTTTTCTATCTTTTTCTATCTGTAAAGTAACTAAAACTTGCGACCAATCGCTGCTTAGAAAGAAACAAATAGACGCCTCCCACGGAGCTCGGTATGCCAACAACAGATGATGGCACACTTTTTCCTTCTTCAATATAAAACAATCTATGTGATTCCTCGGCGGGGATCAAAAACAATATCTGATTCCTCGGCGGGGATCAAAACAACATAGCACAAACAAAAACTCTAGCGATTCATGTAACCTCACCAGTAATTCAATACAAATACAGTTTCACTCCTTGTCCAACAAGTCGTAAAACAAAAGCCTGAGCAAACCAGACGTCTTAAGTTATATTCAGGACACGTATCAACATTGACAAACTAGCAAAGATGAACAAATCACTTGAATGACATGCTATTACAATATTCTAGGACTCAATCCCAGCTCAAAGGCCTTATTCAACAAACAATATTCTAGGACTCAATCCCAGACCAAAGGCCTTATTCAACAAACAATCAATATTCTAGGACTCAATCCCAGACCAAAGGCCTTATTCAACAAACACATTTAATAGTTTCATATGGCGTATATTCAGTGATTATTAAGCAACATAGCACAAACTCTTAATCACTAATACAGGTCCTCACTTCGTCAAGCTCTTAATGACACAACTTCATTCCTCAGCAAATGTAGTGCAGCCTAATAGTAAAACAAATAATAATAATCACAGTTATGTGTGTGTAGATTATTTTAAGATTACTTTCTTGTTCTTTTCTCTTGGTCGAGAGTGTGGAATGAGATTCAGTCACCGTTGATTCCCACGTGGTGCATAGAGATGCGCTGGTTCAGCCGCGTTGTGGATGCGGGTCCCTCAGCAGGGCAGGCGTTGATCAGACGTCTTCCCAGGCAGGGCGCGCGCTCTTCTCGGTCACAGGGCAATCTTCAGAGGCAATCGTCTTCTCACTCCTCTCTCTTCAAGACGGTGTCACGGCACCAAATGTTAGATTTCAGCTTATTTCTAAACTGTTCGGACAGACTCTGCGTTGTGTATTTTCAGTCGTAGTAGTAATTCTTGAAGTCGAAATCAAAGCAACTTGACAGGTTGGATCAGAGGGTTGAATAGATGGTTTATTCCAGGATGTAATACAGCGAGATACAGACTTAGGTTGAATAATCTATAGTGGACCCATTGAGGAGCCGTTTGATGACTTGTTCCTTGGCTGTCAAACCCTCTTCTCGTCGAACCAAAGGGTTGGGGCGAGTATTATACAAAAAGGGGATACATGAATAACACGTGAACAGACGCACTCTCAGGCTCAGCCTTGATAAGGTATCTGGCCCTGGCTATGTCCCGGAGGACCAGGTCGGTTCAACCTTTTTGAAACATAACAATGGCAGAATGTTGGGGATAACACCTTGTATCAATATGAGAGGCCCTGGCCTGTTCCTAGACTAGAAATGTGAACCATAGAGAGACACTAAAATACACCAACATTCTACAGGTGCGTTCCTGGGAACCCGTGTTTTCGCACCCTTCTACCCTCTTGTACTCCCAGTTATATCTGGTTATTTACGGGCATAGAAGTGTACCTGGAACGCACTATTATAGGCATGTTTTCCCCTTCACACCTGATTCAAATCAAATGGTTATTAGCCGATTTCTGCAGAGTTTGATGTCATGGTATTGAGTTGATGAGATGAACTATAAAATATGTAAACAAATCAAGGATGCAGGGCTGGCGCTCGGCATAGGCGAGCTAGGCGCCTAGGGCATGGTTTCTCAACGGGGGCGGTACCGCCCCCTGGGGGGCGTTGGCACAACCTAGGGGGGCGCTGGGAACGTGATTCCATTTTTGAGGGGAGATTTAAAAAATTCTTTTTAGCCTATTTTCATTTATTGTTTTCTAACCCCTCTACCGACTCAGCTACTTTTTACTGTCTATGCGCAGTGGAACAGTGATAATACAGCGCTGTTCGGTCCTGCACACGCCGGGACTCCCGTTACATCAGCTATAGTAACGCTGATAAACATAACCCAAGTTTGCGGGTGAACAGGTCAATAACCAACACAATCAAACATGGCCGATAGCAAGAAAAAAATATCACATTTTGTTTCATAGCCCGTTTTCCTTCTTCCTCTTTTTCAGTTCCAGCTGCTCTGAGCGTAGTCTCCATAAAAAGGCTGTTGCATTTCAAATACAAAATATATAGGCCTTATTAGGCCTTTGCTTGCAATCTGTTTTCGTGGAGTCCGCGTTGCCCGGGCCGTGGTGGCCGTGGTTCCCGGGCCATTCATTCATTTGTTCACGGGGCATGGCGGGAGTCGCGGGAGACGTGGGAGTGGTCGCAGTGCCCAAGGTCACGGTGCCCAGGCCGCAGGGTGCCGCGGCCTGGGCACGACGGGAGACGTGGCGGTCGGGAGTCGCGGGAGTGGCCGCACCGCGGTCACGGTGAATGAATGTTCAATCCAACCATTTCTTCCTCAACACTTCATTCTTGGTCTCTCTCTTTTTCTCTCTCTCTCTCTCTCTCTCTCTCTCTCTCTCTCTCTCTCTCTCTCTCTCTCTCTCTCTCTCTGTTGAATTGCATGTCATGAAGATTCATTAATATTTTTATATTTTTTGCACCAAAACCGACTCAGAGGGCATTCACTGCTATTAGTGACCAACGCAAAATCAATGAAAAACGATGCATTGATAACTTTAAGCAATATAACACAAGTGTGAGTGGAGTTGTTAGTTTATTTTTATTTTAATTTTTTTCACACACACACACACACACACACACACACACACACATACTCCCGCGCCATAACTTGAGAGACCATTAGTCAGAACTGTCATCTGCGGGGCCCACCCTTTCCAGGGCTCGTACAGCTCTGACAAAAATCACCAATGATCAGCAACAGTCATATATTACAAAAGTCTGTTTAAATAAGCAGAATTCCAAAAAAATGTTTCATAGGAGTCAGGGTGGTCACCTTTGGGGACCACTCTCACGCTTTGTCACTTATTAGACCCATATTACACAATTCTCTTACAACGTCACTTTTGAGCCCCTGTGTTACACACCTCTCTAAATCTGTCACTTGTTGCGCCCATTTTACACACTTCTATGTGTCACTTATTGGACCCATATTGTTACACACCTCTCTAAATCCGTCACTTGTTGCGCCCATTTTACACACTTCTATGTGTCACTTATTGGACCCATATTGTTACACACCTCTCTAAATCTGTCACTTGTTGCGCCCATTTTACACACTTCTCTGTGTCACTTATTGGACCCATATTGTTACACACCTCTCTAAATCTGTCACTTGTTGCGCCCATTTTACACACTTCTATGTGTCACTTATTGGACCCATATTGTTACACACCTCTCTAAATCTGTCACTTGTTGCGCCCATTTTACACACTTCTATGTGTCACTTATTGGACCCGTATTATCACACTCTCTGAATCTGTCACTTGTTGCGCCCATTTTACACACTTCTGTGTGTCACTTATTGGACCCATATTATTAGCCACTTCTCACTTGTGGACACTATGTTATCAATGTCTCTAATTAATAATCATTAGATTTTTGGGCTATTGCAGCATAATATTTTAGAATTAAGTTTTCAGATAGTAGTGTAGGCTAATGCTCATTGAGGGTGGAAAAGGTGGCAAAAGTTAAATCACAACCTACTATTCATTTATGTGCACAATTTTGGAATGAAAATGATCAAAAAATGGTTACCTAAAAGGTGGTTAGTTTGTCTTTCTGTATTTGTGTGTGTCTGGCTTGGAAATGTAATCTCAATTTGGCAACCCTGACTACGGCACGTGCACATTGAGAACACATGCCGTGTTTACACTTCACAACAACAACAAACCAAGCTAACATAGCTGCATACTATGGCTGAAGTTAAAAATGAGTGAACAAACCACAAACTCTACCAGCCTCGGATTTAATAGCTCAATGTGGATCATTCTCACTCACATGGAGGTGGTTTGGCTTTGAAAACACTGATGTTGCTCAAAAGACGCCAATCTGCAAACTATGTCAGAAAGCGGTTGCCGTCAAAGACAGCTCGTCAACGAACTTGTTTCACCATCTGCAAATTAACCACAGCACAGAATATGAAGAATATGAAAAGCTTCGGCAGTCAGCGGTCGACCACGACCGGCCTGCAAGGTACCGACAAGAAAACACAGCGTCATTCGGCAAGGGAGTGCCTTACAACAAGAAGGGCAACAGATGGCAAGGAATAACAAAATCTGTCACCACTCTTTGTGCAGTATTTGACGCATAAAGGTTGGATTTGGAGACTTAGTTTTGTTCTTGCTTATGCTGCACAATTCACCTTCCAGCACAGCAGTCAAATGTGTATCCACATTCTAATGTTCATGCCTTGTAGTTCAAATATGATGAGTATTGTTTACATTAGGGGGAAGTGTCAGTTTAAAATGCTCTCATGATAGTTTGTTAGTGCAATATTTTATAGTGTAAATCCTATAAGCCACTTTGAAATGGTTTACGTATACTTGCACTGAATGATCTCAATACTTGCACTGGTGATTTCAGTGTTTTTGTATTGTACTTACTTGAATGACTCAGTTTTAAGTTAATAAATAAGACTTGTTTTTCTTGAACAAGCTGTTTTTGTCAATATTAGCATTAACATTTAATATACTATTAACAAGAGCGAGCTAGAGCAATAGGCCTTTGATGCTTTTACAAACACATTTTTGAGGGATGCAAAATATCGTCAATTATCGTTATCGGCAAAATCCCAAAAAATATTGGGATATTGATTTTTGTCAATATCGCATACCCCTATCTGACACCCCATGCCGATGTGTGCCTTACACAGCACAGCGAAACGGGAGCACACAGGTGGCACACAGCGTGCACGGGAGAAGAGAGCCTCAGACTACAAACAAAAATGATAATTTCTGCATATTAATATTCATAGAAAATAGACAAAGCACTAAATCTTGTGAAAATCCAACACATTCTCACTCCGAGCGCGTCGATTTCTGACGAACGGTCAGTGACTTTTGCTTCAGTTTCTGACGCAAAAGGGTACCCTTGCGCTGCTTTTTTAGACGCATGGGGTTTTCAACTAGTTACAATGTAACCCTTTGACGGGGGACCCGATGGCTGCACATAGAGACGCTATGAGCATTCATATCCCATTGGCTAACGGAGGACCTTGCGCTTCTTTTTTCGACGCAGGGGGTTTTCCACTCATTGCAATGTAATCCCTCCACGGCAATATATGAAGCTATGAGCATTCATTCCATTGGCTAACGGAAGAGCCGATGGCTGCACATAGAGACGCTATGAGCATTCATCCAATTGGCTAACGGAGGACCTTGTGCTTCTTTTTTCGACGCAGGGGTTTTTCCACTCATTACAATGTAATCCCTCCACGGCAATATATGAAGCTATAAGCATTCATCCCATTGGCTAACGGAAGAGCCGATGGCTGCACAATAACGGCGATTTTACAGTGACATCTGTGACATTCCTCAACACAACTACACCAACGTGTCCTTGTTAACAACCCAGTCGCCAAGAAAAAACGTTCTTGGCGACGCGGAGGCGACGCGACGCGTCGGACGGTTCACGCCTCCACGTCGTCCATTAATTCCTGATAATGGACACCTCGTCGGGCATTATCCCTTACTTAATCTACTACTGAGTGTGTAGGGAGGTATTCTATTTTTTTCAACGGGGCTGAATCCAGTCACTTGACCGTCATGGTTGCTATGGTGGTTGCTATCGACCGCCCCCTCTACTCGTGGCTCTAAAAACCACGCGGCAAAGGAGCTGCCGTCAATTGGGTTGTTTTTGTCGTAAACTAGGGTCCGATGGTTGAAAAATAGACAGATATTCCAAGGTATCCTTAAAAGGCAGCTTGGATGTGTTTATTTTCTGCAGTTTAGACTTCTTCTATAACTAATTTTTGAAAGCAAAACACCAAGCTCATTGATTTAACGAGGGAGGGTTATTTGAAGCAATTTATTCAATAAATATTTGTGAGAGGTCATTCCTTCTCCTGATTTTACTTCCTATTTATGTCTAGGGTAAACCCCTACTGTCCACAAGCATCCCCCCCCCTCCCCATATGGATTTGGAGAATTGTTGCCACGTCCCAGTGGTGGAGGTATCATATATATATGAAAGAGGGCATTCAATTATAGCCTACTACAATGATCAATTAGGAGGCCGAAGCCCTAAAGGAAGTGATGCAATAGGTGACTGAGTCGACAACATTTAAGTAAGCTGTATAGGGTCTCTTATATATCAAAGGGGGTCTCAAAGGACGCATACGCTTCAACCTGTGGCTCCAGCACTACAGGAAATGACTCAGCAAGTGCTCCATCTCGTTGCAACTCACCCAGCGGCTCGCTTGCAAGATTTTGGCCTGAAGTTCTTCCCAGACCTACACCCTAGCCATCCAACATGCATATCTGAGAATCAGGCCTCTCTTTAATAATGACAAAAAGTTATGAGAGAAACACACATTAACTTTTTGTTGTCTCATAAGCGGCGTGGTGCCGGCTCCTTTTGACCTTTTGACCCCCGACTTCAAAAACATGGCCACAGGCCAGCTGTGTCTACACACCTTTAGCCACAAATGTACACCTCCATCCCACAAAAAATGGGGACTAGAAACTAACCTCTGTCTTATGTACATTTACTGTACTGTTGGAGGTCACGCCCCTTTGCCGACCTTTTCGAGATAGCTAGGGATGCTAAAATGTTTCTACACATTTCCCGGGGCCCCGTGAACGACATATCCGAGATTTGGAGTTCTAGCCCTTAGAGAAAAAGTCTGTAGTCTATTTTATTGTAGTGGGTATACTGTGATTCCCTCCCAGCCTCCTACAAACCCGTCCCACCGGTACGTGTACATGTGTGGCGCTTATGGGGTGTCGCACCACACTCACCAACGCAAGGGTCTACAACCCGCTGATTTAAGAGTATAACGATTATCAACAATCATGGAAAGCTGAGTAGGTTTATCAGTTTTAATAACAGTATGAACAAATAGAACACAAAAATGAAAAGTTGTCCTTTGTATGTCTATAGTAGCAATAGCACATGCTAAACAAGGACAAAATCTACTCAAAATAATTTAATGAACTGTTTACAACCATGGCTAACCAGTGCATGAGAAGGAGATGACAGGAGAATAATGTTTCACTCTTTCAATTGCTCTAATTTGAGCTCTTACTGTTGTTATCTAACATACCATACAGTAATTGAATTGTGTAAAAGTGTGAAATTACTGCACCTTAAAAATGACCACGAATTAGCTATACTCTCATTTGCATAGTGATTAACCTTATGAATTTCAATTGTGTATACCAACTGTATGTTGGCTGACATTTACCTAACTTTTTTTCCCTCCACTCTAACCAAGGATGCCTGTTTTTAAATTCCCTAGCCTGACACCCAGTCTGAATGGCTGGCCAGGGGGTTCTCATCTAAAAGTAACAAGGAGATATAAAGTGGGATTAAAACATTGTCTTCTGTTGACTACTTATTATGTGGTTTACACATTAATATGGGAGGACTGGACACACACACACGCACGCGCGCACGCACGCATGCACACACACACGCGCGAGAAGGAGGAGCTCGGCCCGCCAACTAACGTGCAGAGATGCAGGGGCAGCTTCGCGCTTCGTAACAGAGACAGGGCAGAGCGCGAGCGCGCAGGGGGAATTTTATGAATGGTGAATGTAGGAGATAACTTCACCTGCTTAAAGTATTTTATTGCAGTTATACCCAACCGGTATTTGCGAAAAATAAACACAGAAGTGAAAGATCTGTCACAAGACGATTGATACGTATCCGTGCACATTTTTAAGTGGGTATACGCAAATCCTGGTGCGTTCCTAGTGGGTATACGGCGTATACCTGCGTATCACGTAGACTACACCACTGTGTGTACGTATGTATACATTTGTGTGGGTACGTATGTTTGCTATGTATGTGGACGTATTTTTACGTATATGTATCAGTAAGTATACGTATGAATACGTATGTGTACATATGTTTACGTTATGTGTACGTATGTATGAGTTTGTTTAGCTATGTGTACGTATACGTATGTAAGTGTACATATGAATAAATATGTATGTGTACGTTTGTATTAGGATACGTATGTATACTATGCATGTATTCGTATGTATACTTTGAATGTGTACTTATGCATTTGTATGTATTGAATAGAATAGAATAGAATAGAATAGAATAGGAAGCTTTATTGTCATTGTACAAGTACAACGAAATTCAATGAGCAGCTCCATACATGCACACATGTAATCGAATATAAATATATAATAATTACAAAAGCAATATATAATATAAATAAAATAAATAAATAAATAAATTAAAATACACAGTAAAACTTAAATACACCTTAAAGACTACCAACAGACAAAAAAAACATCAGTGCAGAACTGAGTTCAGTATGGTGACAGCTTTAGGAAAGAAGCTGTTCCTTAGTCTATTTGTTCTGGCATATATGGACCTGAAGCGCCTGCCAGAGGGCAACAGGTTCAAGAGATGGTAGCCGGGGTGGGGGGGTCCTTCAGGATGCCTCTGGCCCTGCTGAGACAGCGGGAGCCGTAGATGGTGCTTAAGGAAGGCAGAGGGCAGCCAATGATTTTTTGCGCGACGTTTGCCACCCTCTGCAGTCTCTTCCTGTCGGCCTCTGTGCAGCTGGAGTGCCACACTGACACAGCATAGGTCAGCAGGCTCTCGATGGTGGAACGGTAGAAGGTCACCAGCAGCCGTGCGTTTAGATGCTCCCTCCTGAGCACCCTCAGAAAGTGTAGCCGCTGCTGGGCCTTCTTGACCAGCGCTGAGGTGTTGACCGACCAGGAGAGATCAGCAGAGATGTGGACTCCGAGGAATTTGAATGACTGCACTCGCTCCACACCTTCACCGTTGATGTACAGGGGGGCAGGGGGGGCTCTGTTCCGTCGGAAGTCCAGGATGAGTTCCTTGGTCTTGGTGGTGTTCAGTACCAGGTTGTTAGAAACACACCACTCACCAAGTTTCAGGACCTCATCTCTGTAGGCCGCCTCGTTTCCCCCTGTTATAAGGCCCACCACCGTTGTGTCATCAGCAAATTTAACAAAGATGTTATCTGGGTGGGTGGGACTGCAGTCGGATGTGTAGAGGGAGTAGAGTAGTGGGCTCAGCACACAGCCCTGCAGAGCCAGTGCTGAGAGTGCGGGAGGAGGAGAGGTGAGGACCCAGTTTCACCTGCTGGGGTCGGTCGACCAGAAAGTCTTTAATCCAGGAGCAGGTGGGTGGTGGGAGCCCCAGGTTGATTAATTTGGGGATCAGAATGTCTGGCATTATGGTGTTAAAAGCTGAGCTGAAATCAATGAAGAGCATCCTGACGTAGCTTCCCTCTTTCTCCAGGTGACTCAGCGCTGAGTGTAGTATTGGTTAGATATTTCTTATGAGCGATCAGCTCATCATGCTTTTGATGTATAATATGTGTATATAGTTTAAATATTTAGGGAGAAAATGCAGTTTATACATTTTCCTTGCTTTCAATTGTTTTGATTGGGACAGCCACTCACACACATGTGATTTTTAAGTAACTGTAATCTTATTTATTTTTTTTACTTCATGTACTATTGATTGGAAAAGCTATAGCACACAATTCCACTATAGTACCTGTCATCCGATTTTTTTTTGTCTTTCTATGTTAATGTTTGAAGAGTTATAGAGAGATAGCGACCAAAAAAAGTGTCAGAGAGAATAATAAATATGAAGGAGAATAGTACTTGCTCTGCTTGCAGCAGTGCAAGGTGCATCTCTGCCTTCAGCTCAGCCTTAAGTGATGGCCCATCAAGGGGAGGGCCCCTCCCCCCCTGCACCTGGACTGCTGCTGCCTGACACATATTTTCATTAGTCAATCAGAAGTATGTAAATATCTTCCCGGTGGCGGAAGAGGGCGAACAAGGTGTCCTTCAACATCTACGCTTCCAGGCGATTGCAACGGTACCACACATGAGCATATTCAAACATGTTTAATGGTAGTAATTAGCTGTCGAATTTGGAGGCCTTAATCAATAATGACCAGCTATTGATTTGCTTCCCGATAAAGGTTCATGACAAATGACATGTTTTTTAGCATCTACACATTGAGCTGAGTCCAATGACACCAAGCATGACACTCCACGGCCCCCTACACTACATGGCCCCTGTATTTTACATGGTACACCTATGGTCTAGGACATGATCTCTGTGTGGCACAAGGTCGAGCTTGGTCTCCTTGGACTCAGCTCAACGTGTAGATGCTAAACCACATGTCATTTGTCAAAAATCTCCATCGGGGAGCAAATCTATAGCTGATCAATATGGATTAAGGCCTCCAAAAACGGCAGCTAATTACTACCCCGAAACATATTCAAATATGGTCATGTGTGGCACCGTTGCAATCGCCTCGAAACGTAGATGTCAAAGGACACCTTGTTTTCCCCGTTACGCCACCGGGAAGATATTTTTCATACTTCTATTGGATTGATGAACTATTTTAAGTCACCTCTGTTGCGTCAGGCAGCAGCACATGCAGGGGGGGAGGGGCCCTGCACGTTAGCGATGTGCCCTCCCTAGTTTGCAACATTGTAGTGATTCCATAGCCGAGGTCAAGAGTTCACATTACGTTGGGACTGAGGACTAGAAAGGGGGGAGGGGAGTACGGTCCACGTTGGCTCTGTATTCTGCAGACCACAACTTGTTCGTCATTGTTGTGTCTGGCTGTGAGTGTGCGTGCATGCTATGCGTAGGGTGAATGCAATCGCGTCAAGACAAATCTGATTGGCCAATCAGCTAACCAAGCCATCCTGGGTGGTGTTCCTACAAAGCCCTTGCCTTTTGTCATATGCACAGAGCTGAAACCAATTTACATTTTAAGTGTGTCAATTTGTTTGAAATGACAAATTCATTTTGTTGCATGTATTGTATGTATGTTTAATGAAGAAAACACGATGAAGAAATATTTTAAGAGTACATCTTTTCCTTCTAGATTTTGAAGGAAGTAATTGTACTTTTACTTGAGTAGATTTTCAGTACTCTACCCACCACTGGGTATGTGTACGTATGTATACATTCGTGTGGGTACGTATGTTTGCTATGTATGTGTACGTATTTTTACGTATATGTATCAGTAAGTATACGTATGTATACTATGAATACGTATGTGTACATATGTTTGGCTTTGTTTAGCTATGTGTACGTATACGTATGTAAGTGTACATATGAATAAATATGTATGTGTACGTTTGTATTAGGATACGTATCCGTATGTATACTATGCATGTATTCGTATGTATACTTTGTACGTGTGCATTTGTATGTATGAACGTGTATGAATGAGTACATTTTTATGTACAATTAATATCTTGAAAATTAAGAAGTATTGGTTAGATATTTCTTATGAGCGATCAGCTCATCATGCTTTTGATGTATAATGTGTATATAGTTTAAATATTTAGGGAGAAAATGCAGTTTATACATTTTCCTTGCTTTCAATTGTTTTGATTGGGACAGCCACCCACACACATGTGATTTTTAAGTAACTTTAATCTTATTTTATTTTTTTACTTTATGTACTATTGCTTGGAAAAGCTATAGCACACAATTCCACTATAGTACCTGTCATCCGATTTTTTTTTGCCTTTCTATGTTAATGTTTGAAGAGTTATAGAGCGATAGCGACCAAAAAAAGTGTCTGAGAGAATAATAAGTATATGCAAGAGAATAGTACTTGCCCTGCTTGCAGCAGAAAGAGGTAAGAGGACGAACAAGGTGTCCTTCAACATCTACGCTTCCAGGAGATTGCAACGGTGCCACACATGAGCATATTCGAACATGTTTAATGGTAGTAATTAGCTGTCGAAATTGGATGCCTTAATCAATACTGAGCAGCTATTGATTTGCTTCCCGATAAAGATTTGTCACAAATTACATATTATTTAGCATCTACACGTTGAGCTGAGTCCAATGACACCAATAACGACACTCTAGCTAATGGTAACATGTATTTTACATGGTACACCTAGGTCTAGGACATGATCTCGGTGTAGCAAGAGGCCGAGCTTGATCTCATTGGACTCAGCTTAACGTGTAGATGCTAATTAACATGTAATTTGTCAAAAATCTCCATCGGGAAGCAAATCTATAGCTGGTCATTATTGATAAAGGCCTCCAAAATCGACAGCTAATTACTACCCCGAAACATATTCAAATATGATCATGTGTGGCACTGTTGCAATCGTCTCGAAACGTAGATGTCAAAGGACACCTTGTTTGCTCTGTTGCACCACCAGGAAGATATTTTCATACTTCTAATGGATTGATTCATATTTTAAGGTTCTCGGAGTGAGACTTTAAGTGGCTGCAGCAGAAGTGTTGAGACGAAAGATGATATCAAGAGATTTATAGAATATTCCCATTCACATTATGATTCTTCGTCGTAACATCCGACCAAACATCCTTTACATTCACAGAGCGAAGATTATGAAAGTCCAGGCTCAGCAAGTGCTCCATCTCGTTGCACCTGCACCCAGCGGCTCGCTTGCAAGATTTTGGCCTGAAGTTCTTCCCAGACCTACACCCTAGCCATCCAACATGCATATCTGAGCATCAGGCCTCTCTTTAATAATGACAAAAAGTTATGAGAGAAACACACATTAACTTTTTGTTATCTCATAAGCGGCGTGGTGCCGGCTCCTTTTGACCTTTTGACCCCCGACTTCAAAAACGTGGCCACAGGCCAGCTGTGTCTACACACCTTTAGCCACAAATGTACACCTCCATCCCACAAAAAATAGGGACTAGAAACTAACCTCTGTCTTATGTACATTTACTGTACTGTTGGAGGTCACGCAATGTGGTGGAAAAACAGTTTTTGAGATAGGAAAGTCCTACCGCCCTGAAATTTTAATACCTTATTCTAGGGCCTAACTGGGACATCTGCACCGAAACTTGGCCCGGTCGGACCTCGAGGGCAGGAAGGGGGGACCCTTCCTGCCCGAAACTTGGCCCGGTCAGACCCCGAGGGCAGGCCCCCCCTTCCTGCCCTCGAGGTCCGACCGGGCCAAGTTTCGGTGTGGAGGTCTCAGTTAGGCCCCAGAATAAGGTATTAAAATTTCAGGGCAGTAGGACCTTCCTATCTCAAAAACTGTTTTTCCACCACATTCTGAACCATTAGGTCTTGCAGGCTACACTTCTGAGGGGCTTTGTCCAAATGACACTCCATTTGGGAAAACTTTTTTTCTCTAAGGGCTAGAACTCCAAATCTCGGATATGTCGTTCACGGGGCCCCGGGAAATGTGTGTAAACATTTTAGCATCCCTAGCTATCTCGAAAAGGTCGGCAAAGGGGCGTGACCTCCAACAGTACAGTAAATGTACATAAGACAGAGGTTAGTTTCTAGTCCCCATTTTTTGTGGGATGGAGGTGTACATTTGTGGCTAAAGGTGTGTAGACACAGCTGACCTGTGGCCACGTTTTCGAAGTCGGGGGTCAAAAGGTCAAAAGGAGCCGGCACCACGCCGCTTATGAGATAACAAAAAGTTAATGTGTGTTTCTCTCATAACTTTTTGTCATTATTAAAGAGAGGCCTGATTCTCAGATATGCATGTTGGATGGCTAGGGTGTAGGACTGTGAAGAACTTCAGGCCAAAATCTTGCAAGCGAGCCGCTGGGTGAGTTGCAACGAGATGGAGCACTTGCTGAGTCATTTCCTGTAGTGCTGGAGCCACAGGTTGAAGCGTATGCGTCCTTTGAGACCCTCTTTGATATATAAGAGACCCTATACATATACAGCTTACTTAAATGTTGTCGACTCAGTCACCTATTGCATCACTTCCTTTAAGGCTTCGGCCTCCTAATTGATCATTGTAGGCTATAATTGAATGCCCTCTTTCATATATATATATGATACCTCCACCACTGGGACGTGGCAACAATTCTCCAAATCCATATGGGGAGGGGGGGGATGCTTGTGGACAGTAGGGGTTTACCCTAGACATAAATAGGAAGTAAAATCAGGAGAAGGAATGACCTCTCACAAATATTTATTGAATAAATTGTTTCAAATAACCCTCCCTCGTTAAATCAATGAGCTTGGTGTTTTGCTTTCAAAAATTAGTTATAGAAAAAGTCTAAACTGCAGAAAATAAACACATCCAAGCTGCCTTTTAAGGATACCTTGGAATATCTGTCTATTTTTCAACCATCGGACCCTAGTTTACGACAAAAACAACCCAATTGACGGCAGCTCCTTTGCCGCGTGAGCCACGAGTATTAGAGGGGGCGGTCGATAGCAACCACCATAGCAACCATGACGGTCAAGTGACTGGATTCAGCCCCGTTGAAAAAAATAGAATAGCCTACCTCCCTACACACTCAGTAGTAGATTAATGATATTTAAATTATTATGACCATGAAGTCTTTATTTGCATGGGTTTACATTTTGTTGTGTAGCATGGAAAAATCGGAGAAACACTCCCATTCAGAATGCATTGGTTTACACTTCGTTCTTTGGAGCACGGTTATTTTTATTTATTTATTTATTTTCCGTTTTTGAGGAGTTGAGGATTTTTCTGCAATAATCCAAAATCCATTGGAAAACCCGTTGGCTTTTTGTCAAGGGAACCGAGGGCGACGCTCACTTCCGGGTTTGCCAACATACGTCATCCCTCTCTACCACTCTATACTGTAAAAACACATGTTCAAGATGAATGATAATGCATTAATTTATTCTTTATTCTGCCATAGTAACACGGTAAATAAATGGCAAAAATAGGCTGAGAACGAATTCGTATTTACGATATTGTAGCGACCCTGGGACAGTTAAATAGTTTGTGTGTTATGTGTTGCATTGTATTTCGTTGTCCGTTATGCCAGTTGTTCTGTGTGCATGTATTGTAATGTTCTTCTTGTCAATCAGTGTGGGGGCGAATCATTAGGTCAGCTGGGGGAGGGCCTTGGAAGAACACGAGGGTGGGGGCCTGCACATGAGTGAGACCGTGTTGGGGGTAACCGGGGTTTGTTTTGGGTGGGATTTCTGCCGTTGGTTACGGGTTTCAGTGACCTGGTTTTGGTTCATTAAAAGTTCCTTCAATTACTAATGACTCGACATCGTTATGTCACCGGCGAGGTCATTACAATATGTTCAATAAAACGTAATCACGGACAAAATACGTTTTTTAGACAAACGTAATTGAGAATGCCAAATAGTTCTCTGGGAACGTAATTTTGATGAGAAAGGGTTGCTCTGTCAGTTGTCAAAAAAAGCGCACGGACGTGGCCTCAGCGTCAGAAACTGAAGCCACTCCGAGCGCGTCGATTTCTGACGAACGGTCAGTGACTTTTGCTTCAGTTTCTGACGCAAAAGGGTACCCTTGCGCTGCTTTTTTCGACGCATGGGGTTTTCAGCAGCCATCGGGTCCCCCGTCAAAGGGTTACATTGTAACTAGTTGAAAACCCCATGCGTCTAAAAAGGCAGCGCAAGGGTACCCTTTTGCGTCAGAAACTGAAGCAAAAGTCACTGACCGTTCGTCAGAAATCGACGCGCTCGGAGTGAGAGTGTGTTGGTCTGCAAGCAGCGGCTCAGATCAGACGTGACCCCATGTGGGGGACCCTAACTTCTCCTACGCTGTCATTGGCTGAAGAAGTCACCAAACATGCACTCAGAGTTACCACCACATGAGTAGAAGCCATACTGTATGGTAGAAGCCCATAGGTGATGATTAATCAGGATTTCGTTTGTATGAGTCTATATTTTGTTTTATTTTGAAATTCCTCCAGACAAACGTTAACTGCAACAAAAACATTTTACAAAATAAAATTTGGTTATTCTATATATTAATATTTTTTTAATTGTGACAGCTTGTTAGCTAGGTCTTGACAGAGATGGCTCAGACTAATTACATCTCAACAGCCTCAGCAGCTCAGACTTCACCGATTACCTGAACAAACTGGTCCTCAGCACTGGTGAGAAATTACCAGACCCATATAGTATTCCGAGTGAGGAATGGATTGCAGATATGTCCAAATGGCCAGCTCATGGCCCGACATATACAGTTATCTGATTGAGAAGCCTAGTGTGTACACTAAGGACAGTTTGCGTGCATATAAATACTGGATGCTGGACAACAGCATTTAAGAAAAAACTGATGTAATGAGCAAGATGGATAGGTACACCTGACAAAATCTAACTGACTTCATTACTGTCAACACAACAACAAACAAACAACACATCTGACGCTTTAAGTGTTCATTTATTTTTTTCTGAATGTACATTTACGTAAAATCACAAACAGCACTGATATATATTGTTCATCTCCAGAAAGAAGTGCAGTTTGAGTTCGGCAGACAATGATAATACTCAAAACTTAGTTGAAAGCTAGAAAAAAAAAATGACCAGGTATAAATGTTAAATGAGTTCATATAGTATTAATTATGTACACTCATTCATTGTTGAGATGTACATTTAATTTTAATTGCATTGCCTTCAATATATTGCATTTACAACATTCAGTTCATGTTCAATATTTGCCATGTCAGCTTTAAACGCAGTTTCTCCATTATCATAAATAAATGAAATAGTTCTGCGTGCGTGGTTCTCAACCTTTTTGTACTCTGAATGATCCTGTCTGATCAAATTTAGTTATTCATAACTGTTATTAATTTTATAGTCAGAGAGAAAGAGAGTGATGAGTAAGTGAGAGAGACAGTGAGAGCAAGTAGTAAGTGACCACCATTGCCCTCATTAGCCCTTAAAAGCCTGACACAATCATGGAAAATAATGTACACCTCCTTGACTCTGAACACAGTTATCGCCGGGCCACCACAGCCCCCCTAAGGTTCGTAAGACCAGCACATATGGTCAAAATGTCATCTAGCATATCGACTTGGCTGATGGGTATGACAGTGTTCAGTATCTTAAAGGTTTTAAGCTGACCAATAACTCGTTCCACATGTATGCGGACTCTTGACAACTGACGTGAAGTGTCAACACAAGAACCTGGCAATTGAGATTTCCCCTTCGTGAAACTTGGTATTCTTAATGTTGCTCCTACACTGGCCAAATCCTCTCTAACAAGGAAACCTCTATCTGCAAGGATCTCGTCACCATGCTCAAGTTTACCCAAAAAGGCAGAATCTAAAGTTATTACCTTGTCAGAGGCACGACCTCCCCACCCACTAGACAAAAAAGATATAGCTCCTGCTGGTGTGATTCCTATTAGATATTTCATTGTGTTTTGGTGCTTATAATTTGACCAGGTTTCAGCCCTTGCTTTAAGATTGTGTGTTCTTTCTATAAAGATTTCAGTACAGTCTATAATACATCGACAATTCCTAAATTTGGGTTTAAAACACTTTGGCATGTTTGCTCTCACTGCATCCTTACTAGGCCACATTATCAAAGGTTTCACTATTGAGGACAACATGGGTATCCAGTCTCTTAGTATTTTTGATACAGTTGAGAATGGAAGCCCAAATCTGTAGGCAAGGTCTCTGTTGGTGAGTCCAAGTCTTACTTTCATTAGAACCAAAAGGAGGTGGTTCTCCCAACTTAACCCACCCTTAAGCACAAGTGTGCTTCTTTTTACAATATCCAGCAGCCACATAACCATTTGTAATGATTGTAAACCAGTAAAAAAAATTATTTTAGCATTTGTGTCTTTTATGGAATCAAACCCAAACTTGGACTGCTTCAGTTGCTCCTTCAGATGTTTATTTTCTTCCTGTGTGGCATACAGTTCTCTTTTCAGAGCTTCATAATCATCACGGAGCTGGTTGTACTGCAGGTTGAGTTGGTGCATCTCTTTTCTGGACACAAACTTACATTCATCTACAACACAAAAAGGAGATAAATTAACTCATGTGCAACACATCAGCTTTCATACACAGACACACACACACACACACACAACACACAGACTATCTGTCTGGTTCTCTGTCACTCTACTCACCTGACCACCAACCAACCAACACAAACACACACTTAATAGTATGACTTGTGCATACCTTCAGAATAATCTACAGTATCTGCTTCAGGCTGGCTTGTGGGGCAGGTAGCAGGGGCCTTATCTTCATCTCTTATTCTCTTTCTTTCATATCTAGGACAAACAGAGTAGAGTTAAGTTAAAAACCCAAAATAATCAACACATTAAGAGATAATAAAATAACATAATAAAGAAAGACACACAAGAATATCTTATTTGCTCAGATAATTAACAAGCTACCAAGAAATTAGAAAATTTCAAATACATGACATGACACTGACCTTGCCACCTTTCCCGAGATGTCTCTGTTGCTGCTGTGTGAAAAAACGGATGGAACAAAATCTGGACTATCACAATCCATGGACGGTGACCCTGAGAAAAAGAATGAGATTAGCTATGCTTATTGTTTATTTTCACATTTTTTAACCTATTTGCTAATTTACGAGCTCAGTCATAATGAGCACCAATAGCACAAGCATTTAAGTTACGGGTTCAGAGTTAAAGAAAATCGTACACTGTAACATTAGCTGTGTGAACTGTGAAGACACTTTCTTGTATGACTTTCAGCCTGAACCAAGAAACCTACACCAGCCATGCAGCTAATGTTGGTACTTACAGTAACAACAAAAGCTAAACTTATAGGTTACGACCGCGAGCCAACGTTAAACTTTACAAACTCAGTAGAAGACGGACAAATTTGTTGGCCAGTTAGTCAGTAAATCACACTAATATATCCTCATTAAGTATGGTAAAATCACACGCAGTCCTACTCATTATCCAGCTCATGTTGGAAAAGACAAACATACCAGAAACGAAGTGGGCGCTGCACAGACTCTCGCCGCCTTTAGGACCTTCGGGACCCCAATCTGCCCTTTTAATGGCCTGGAGCCACAATCTTCTTCTTCTCTTGGCAAAAGGATGAGATCCTCTCGGGATATTAAACAGTTTCCTTCCATCCTTTTGCCGATTCGTGCAGTTTACAGCACAACAGCTCCTTGTCATTTTCGTTCTCCGCTAACTCCGCTGGTAAACAAATGACAAATGCTGCTTTCGGCCCCCTGGCTGCGCGCGCACATCTGCGATGACGTTGCACAGAAACCCGCCTTGCTGCAGTAGAAGAACGATTCGCATTGGCTGGATGGGCGGAGGGGCGGGGCTAATCATACACACTTCCTGAAGTGTGTATCAAAGTGTACTGGCAAAGTCTTGTCGCTAGGGGAGCAAATCTTACACACAAATACACACACATCTCCCAAATCGTGACTTATGGAACCCTCTCTGAGACTTAGCTGTAGCATTCTGGAGGTGTTCTTGAGTTGATTTAAATGAAAAAACTTGTGGGACCCGAATTTTGGGCCCCACAAGTGAAGTGGTCCCCACGAGATTGGTGGGCTAACTCCTTTTTGGCCCCACAGGTGATGGTATGGGAGAGCACACACACACACACACACACACACACACACACACACACACACACACACACACACACACACAACCAGATAATATAAATGTATAAACCCCACAAGAGGGAAATTCAGTTGTTCCAGCAGTTCAAGAGTGAAAAGAGCAAAAGAAAGATAAAGTGAGGAATAGACCCTTTGACAGCCAACGTCATCAAATAGTTGCGTGCGCATGCCGGCAACAGAAGTGGTGTTGTTTCCCAGTCGTTCTGACTCACACACGAGGTAGCAACTGACTAGCAAGAGTTTAAAAGTGGATCAAAAAAAGTTTCCAGCATCAAAATGTCTGGTTGTTGCGTATATGGTTGTCAGAATCGATATTCCACCGGCGGACTAAAGTTGTATAGGATTCCGACAGCATCACAACCATTTAAGAGCAACCGGCGGCGTCTGTGGCTGCAGGCGATTAAACGTGTTGACTGGAATGAGGACATAATACAAAATTCTGATTTCACCACATAAAACTCAGAGTCTTTGTCATGGTATTTGACGTTCTGTACATGACCACAGACAACGTATTCATAAGCATCATCCAGTGACTTATAGGCTCGTAATTTCTGTGGTGTACAAGCTCGGTTTCTCTATTAAATACGTAAGGGATAATGTATAGAACGCCGGTCATTATCGAGAAAATAAGCCCCGACAGGGAGAACAGGACACCGACGCGCAGCGGAGGTGTCCTGTTCGCCATGAAGGGGCTTATAAAAATAATTCACCGCCGGAAGTTGTGAAGTGCCCATGCAAGTGAACGGAATGTTGAAAAGACCCGTGTAATAAGTATATATATATCTGGCCACTGTATATTCGGCCACTTGCTGACGTCTTCAACCCACTCATTAATAGTACACGGATCTGGAAGTCGGACACCATTGTCAAAGTCAACTTGTTGAAGTAAAATTCGCGATCTTGTGTTGATAATTCCCTCGCATAGCTTGACAAGCTGTTGATCTCTGCCATACTTCTGTTGCCGGACTGCGCGCGCATGCGTTCTACGTCATCATTGTGTACAAACAGTAAAAGGGTCTATACAAAATATGAAATGCTAAATAGATTAAAGAATTAAGTAAGGAATAATCACCGAGAGGCCGGGCAATAAACAGTTTGATATGCCCGGCTCGTGGACGGCTTATTTTAATTAAAAAAAAAAAAAAATTTTAGGTCAGGGGGGCGTTTGCTCAAAAAAGGTTGAGAACCACTGGTCTAAACTAGCCTGGCTCCGCCCGCCTAAGTACTTCCGCTCAGTTTGAATTTCCCTTCAGTACTAGGTCTGGACCTGCTGTATGTAATTTGGTTTTCTGGGGCCGCCACAGCGGCGCCCAATCAGCGAACAGAGGGCGTGTCTGAGAACAATGACAATGGCGTGTTGTCAACGATTAGACCAGGCCCCCAGGGCCAGGATAGGCGCATACTTCCGCAATCCACCAGTGCTCAGTGGCCAAGCCTGGTATTGCAGCTGTTTAAGCTGGCTGTGGACGGGGGTCCGTCATTTCATGTGGCCCAGAAGTAGATATCGCCGTCCACTCCAATACAAGTGGGGAACAGGATTGTGTCTCCGCAAAAAATGTCTGGATATCAATCAAAGGCTCATAATTATATTTCTACCCTGTTCTACATTTTTTTTAGTTTTTTCTTTAAAACGCCTCCTCAAGCGTTTTATTAGCAGTTTATGTTGGGTGGGCAGCTGAAAGGAGTCGTACTGAAACAAACGGCTCCTTGCTATGGACCTATTTTGAAGTGCACGGCTTCCGAATTAAAATTAAATTCCGAATTAACTTCCATTAACTTCCAAAGTCTGAGATTTGTCCTTTTACTTAACATGAATGGCGTTGAACACGGATATATAACACACATATCATTGAAATAGCTGTAACACGCACGGACGTATTGATTACCTGAATGATTATGGGAGACCTACGTAATTTTCATAATATTGTTAATTGTCTGATATTAACATTTCAGTTGCGTTGGTAGGTATTTCATTTTCATTTGCTTGTTTAGCTATGTATGACAGGGTTATGGTTAGCTATGTATGACAGTTGACAATGTTGGTGTATTACAATTCATTATTTGGGTAGGCTACTCCAACTTCGTTGCTGGTCGATATGTAAACATTTACTTTTATATAAATTATTGATTGCATTTTTCGTAAATAGTTAGTTCGAAGGAATCTGTTTCTTAAGCAATAACATTGAACTGAATTTTTTAGGCCTACATACGTTTACTATGTTACTATGGTATTATATGGAGCAATCTTACATATTTATGAAGTTTCCAGATCAATAAAGTTCTATCTCTTTTTATTTGAACTGCCTGTATGTCCTCTTGATTATAATATTACAGTGTGTACCTTGGTTATCAGCTATCATAGAATGGTGTCCAAATGGCTGCATGTGTAAGAAATAGGATTTGAACCAAGTGTTACAATAAAAAAAGCTAGATATAGAGTGGGTGACTTTATCAGTATACTCAATCGAGATGGCCACAATAATAACCGCTCTTAGATGGGTTGTAGATACTAAGTTTTATAACAGATAATTCAATACGTGAAGATTTGGTGATAGAGGTAAAGCATCTTCTTTTAAATATTATAAGCCTTGGTTTAGTTATTCAGTTCTGTTGGATTCTAGCCCACCATGGAATATATGGCAATGAAATTGCTGATAAATTAGCTAAAAGATACTAACCTAATTAGAAGAATTTAACCTTAAGTATATATATTTTTTATTTTTTATTTTTATTTTTTAATTATTTTGTTAGTTTGTTTTATTTTGTTTATTTTGTTTCGTTAGTTTGGTTTTTTCTTTGAATTTATTTTTATGATTTAAAGTATCATTTGCCAACGTCCTTGTCACAAACTCCTGTGTAGCAGTCCAGTAGGTGGCGGTATATGGGGAAAAACTATGATCCGCCACTAAACTAGAAGAAGAAGAAGATCTCTGCATCCGGTACGTCACGGACTAGGTCACGTGTCTTGGCCCCATAACGCGGAAGCAAATCGCTCCTGTATGTTGCCCTGCGCCACTGAGCAGTTTGTATAGGAATGAATGGGCGGCCATTTTCTTTCGTCTGTGGTCCATCCTTTATTATGTCCATTGATTAGACCCAGCTTCGAAAGTTGACTGCATACATCATCTCTGGCCTTACTATAAAATATTGATTTACAATGTGCAATTTTTCCCTGATAAATTAAATTAGACGAACAAAACCTGCAGCTGTCGTTGACGGACATTTTTGCGCAGACGCGCAAGGTGTTTTGGTTTGTGTACAACCTGCGCGTGATTCCCGGCGCATGACATACGTCACAACCAAACGTTAGCGATTGGTTATGGCAGATCCAGAGTGGCACTGGGCAGATCCAATCATTTTAAACTTCAACAGACACCCGCCTTCAAGTGAGTTAACGTTTGTCAATTGATTAGGTCCAGACTCTCTGTACAAATGAAATTAAATGAAGTGAAGTACGAGAGTCTGGTAGAACCAGGCTAGGTCTGGACCTGCTGTATGTAATTTGGTTTTCTGGGGCCGCCACAGCGGCGCCCAATCAGCGAACAGAGGGCGTGTCTGAGAACAATGACGATAAAGTCGTGCGCCAGTTTGAGTTGTTGTTGTAGGTCGGTAGTCAGAAGGCAATGGAGAACGATGTGAGCGAAGCTATTCGGTCTGTTGTGGCAACGCTGCCGAATATTGAGAAGTTAAAGCCGGAGCAAGAACAAGCTTTGTTGAGTTTTGTTGGTGGCCATGATGTGGTGGCGCTTCTCCCCACGGGGTTCAGGAAAAGTTTGATTTTCCAGCTGGCTCCGTTATTGGTGAAGGAGTTGGGTAAGGCGAATGCTGGCGATGCTAAGCCGATAGTTATTGTAGTCTCCCCTCTCGTTGCACTAATGGAGGACCAAGTGAAGGAGGCAGAACAGTTGGGAGTTCGTGCTGGGCAGCTCGGCGTGCATGATGACCGTGACATTTTGGATGGAAGCTTGAGTCTGGTGTTCGGCAGCCCCGAGTCCTGGCTGCTGAACAACAAATGGTGACGAATGCTAGCCTCAACCATATACCAGGACAACCTCATTGGTATCGTCGTAGATGAGGTCCACGTTACGTACAAATGGTAAGTAAGCACTAAATATGGTTAAACAACATAAATAGGGCTGTGTTGCATACTTCAATGCTTAGGTTAAACAACGTGAGTAGTTCTGTTCTTCCATACTCGATAGCTTAGGCTAATGTTGTACTCCATTTTGTTTCACTCAGGGGCGAGGCTTCCAAAGGCGAGTCGGCATTCCGAGAGAGTTTTGCCAAGCTCGGAGAGCTAAGATCTATAGCCAAGGAGGGTGAGTTGAATGCACTGCCCTTTGTTGCTCCTACCTTACATGTTGTGAAATATCTCATTTGAATGCTATAGTATCGTCAATATTCTTTGTATGGATAATATCTGTTGCAAGGATTAGTTACTGTAATGAAACAGAATTGTGTGATTAAGTGCATTCATGTTCATAGTGCTGTTCATTAAGTCCTCCCTGCAATAGTATATTTGTTGCGTGTGGCCATAACTCATTCAATCACTGTGCTGTGCCTAAACCCCCATGTCTTTGCTTTCCCATCAGGCTGACACACCTGCAGCAAATTTGAGATCCCCACGCCCAATTACCAGCCTGCTGCATAAAGCCAGCAAGTCAGTTGCTTGAGGAGAACAGACCCGGCAACACCTTTGTGCGAGTTTGTCCCACAGTGCGAGTTGTTAAATAGCCTTTTCTTTCTGTAATCTTTGATCTAGGCCTGGGGATGGCCGGCGGTCCTACTTTTCCGTTTAGTTCTTAGTTTATGATTTGGTTTGGTCAGGCAGGGAGGGGGGCCAGCCTCGACGTCCCTATAGGGGGTGGCCTGGTCCCCCCTCCATTTTGCTGAGTTTGTCCGGCATCCTCAGGTCCCTTTTGGTTTGCAGTCTTCTTTATTTGGTAAAGTATTCATACTGCATTTCAGCTATGGTTTCATTTGGTTAATAAAACCCGTTAAAACATCTTATTTCATGGTGTCCTTCCTTTATGTTGGGGTCTCCAATTCGAGCCACTGGGTATCTTATTCAGTTATGTGGAGGCCGTAACATAATGGGGGCTCGTCCGAACATTATTAGGGGTCCAAGCCAACAGGTTGGATCCCTATTGTTTTTGTAAGGATTATTATTCCTATTATTCTTACCCCCCTAAAAGTGGGACCACAGCCCAAACCGTAAATGGTGCCGACACGCGAATTGCATGACTAGATCCAGATCTGTTCGGACTAAGCAGACGACAAAATCCAGACGCGCCGGTCACTAGGTGGCGCTATACCAAGGAATACGCGTTTGGGGCTATAACTCCCACACCGAACCTCCCACATTCAAAACCTTGTACACACAGATGCACTGGAGTCTGCTGCATCTTTTGGCATAGGCCACGCCCATTTGCGTCTATAATTTTTTTTCGCAAAATTGCGAAAACCGCAAAACTGTATTTTCGCTACTCCTCCCACATTTCTTGACCAATTGACACAAAACTTTGCACACGGCATCTTCAGACGCACACGCAAAGGAATCATCAACAGTTTTTTGATCCGACTTTCGACGACGAAACGGTAGCGTTTGGAATATTGGTTTATTAGCTAAATTAGACGTGGAAAATCAAAAATCCCAAAAAATCAAAAATAGACATCGGATCGAGTCCAAATTTTAGACACATGTCGGAGCTACCCTTACTGGCGTTCAATAAAGAATTCGGAATATTTCGCCATTAGGGGGCGCAATAAACGAGGAAATTGTATATCTTCTAATTGGCCAAAAGAATGTTCTTCAAACTATAAGGGAACCATCAAGGGGCAAACCCGAGTCTATATAAAAAATATGGCCAAGAATTATTAATGTGGGCGGGAGTTATTTGGCCAAGGAAAATTGTCTTTGGAAAATTTCGCCACAAGGGGGCGCAAATAAACGACGAAATAATATATCTCCTAACTGGCCAATGGAATGTTCTGAAAACGCGTTTTAGGCTATAACTCCCACACCGAAGCTCCCACAGTCAAAAACGTTATATCCACAGATTCACTGGAGTCAGCTGCATCTTTTGGCATACGCCGTTCCTCAATTTCGAACACATGCTTCGCGTTGTGCCGGCGAAATGCACACTTCTTGGACCCCTGCATAACTGCTTGCAGTTCTAGTTAGGGGTCCAAGCCAACAGGTTGGAACCCTATTGTTTTTGTAAGGATTTTTCTTTTTATTTTTATTATACTTACCCCCCTAAAAGTGGGCCCACAGCCCAAACCGTAAATGGTGCCGACACGCCAATTGCATGACTAGATCCAGATCTCTTCGGACTACGCAGACGACCAAATCCAGACATGCCGGCCACTAGGTGGCGCTATACCAAGGAATACGCGTTTGGGGCTATAACTCCCACACCGAACCTCCCACAGTCAAAAACGTTATACCCACAGATGCACTGGAGTCTGCTGCATCTTTTGGGCTAGGCCACGCCCATTTGCGTCTATGAATATTTTTCGCTAAATCGCGAAAACCGCAAAACAGTTTTTTCCCTACTCCTCCCACATTTCTTGACTAATCAACACCAAACTTCGCACACGACATCTTCAAACGCACACGCAAAGGAATCATCAACAGTTTTTTGATCCGACCTTCGACGACGAAACGGTAGCGTTTTGAATATTTGTTTATTGGCTACATTTTAACTCAAAACGCAAAAATTCAAAGAATACCAAAAGTAGACGTCGGATCAAGTCCAAATTTTAGACACATTTCGGTGCTACCCTTAATGGCGTTCAATAAAGAATTCGGAATATTTCGCCATTAGGGGGCGCAATAAACGAGGAAATTGTATATCTTCTAATTGGCCAAAGGAATGTTCTTCAAACTATAAGGGAACCATCAAGGGGAAAACCCGAGTCTATATAAAAAATATGGCCAAGAATTAATAATGTAGGCGGGAGTTATTTGGCAAAGGAAAATTGTCTTTGGAAAATTTCGCCAACAGGGCGGCGCCAAAAAACGACGAAATAATATATCTCCTATTTGGCCAATGGAATGTTCTGAAAACGCGTTTTAGGCTATAACTCCCACACCAAAGCTCCCACAGTCAAAAACGTTATACGCACAGATTCACTGGAGTCAGCTGCATCTTTTGGCATAGGTCAGGCCCATTTGCGTCAGTATTTTCTTTATGCAAAATCGCAAAAACAGCTAAACTGCCTTTTCGCTACTCCTCCCACATTTCTTGCCCAATTGACACCAAACTTTGCACACGACATCTTCAGACGCACACTACAAGAAATCAGCAAAACTATTTTGATCCGACCATCGTTGACGAAACGGTAGCGTTTTGAATATATGTTTTGCGTTGCAAATCAGTAAAAACTATTTTGATCCAACCGTCGACGACTAAACGGTAGCGGAAAATGCGTTTGGGGCCGAAACTCCCACACTGAACCTCTCACAGTCAAAACCTTTATATCCACAGGTTGTTCACGGTAGCGTTTTGAATACCTGCTTCGCGTTGTGCCGGCGAAATGCACATTTCTTGTCGCGTTGTGCCGGCGAAATGCACACTTCTTGGACCCCTGCATAACTGCTTGCAGTTCTAGTTATACTTACCCCCCTAAAAGTGGTACCACAGCCCAAACCGTAAATGGTGCACACACGCCAATTACATGACTAGATCCAGATCTCTTCGGACTACGCAGACGACAAAATCCAGACACGCCGGCCACTAGGTGGCGCTATACCAGGGAATACGCGTTTGGGGCTATAACTCCGACACCGAACCTCCCAGAGTCCAAAAACTTGTACACACAGATGCACTGGAGTCTGCTGCATCTTTTGGCCTAGGCCACGCCCATTTGCGTCTATGAATATTTTTCGCTAAATCGCGAAAACCGCAAAACTGCCTTTTCGCTACTCCTCCCACATTTCTTGACCAATTGACACAAAACTTTGCACACGGTATCTTCAGACGCACACGCAAAGAAATCATCAACAGTTTTTTGATCCGACCTTCGACGACGAAACGGTAGAGTTTTGAATATTCTTTTATTAGCTAAATTAGACGTGGAAAATTAAAAAACCAAAAAATTCCAAAATTAGACATCGGATCGAGTCCAAATTTTTTGACACATGTTGGTGCTAACCTTATTGACCTTCGATAAAAATTTCGGAAAATTTCGCCATTAGGGGGCGCAATAAACGAGGAAATTGTATATCTTCTACAAAAATTTCGCCGCGAAAACACTACACTGACTTCTCGCTACTCCACAGGTTCAGGGTAGCGTTTTGAACACATGCTTCGCGTTTTTCCGGCGAAATGCACATTTCTTGTCGCGTTGTGCCGGCGAAATGCACACTTCTTGGACCCCTGCATAACTGCTTGCAGTTCTAGTTATTTTTTCTCTTTCCCTAACTTTAATTGAAATTTGGTAAATTTTGTGGGTGTGCACATTTGGAATTTTGAAGGTTTGGATTTATTTTGTCCACCTTAATTAATTAAATTGATTAGTCTATCTTTTGTTTGCAAGATATATCGGTACTTTATTTCAGTATTAGTTATAGGTAATCTTTACTGAGTTTCTGGTTTGTCATTTGCGTTGGTAGACCTTAATTTGGGCACACCCCTTATTAGGACACCATTTAGGTAATGCTGTGTTGGGCAGTGTTTGTCATTGCTGGTCTGTCTCATCGGGCGTTGGCTTTTTTGCCTTATTTGTATTTGTACAAGCGTTAAGGTGGTGGCTGTTTGCCTTAAAACCTGTATTGCTTTTGCAATTTTTGATGCGCTTGTTTCTTTTTCGCTTTGCGATATTTTTTTCAGTACAAATAACTTAGTGGCCATAGTTCAGGATGGAGTTTATTTTGGAAGAGTTTGTTAAGCAGCCTTCGCTTGAGGTGTTTCATAAATGCACTAAAGATAATTTGACTTCTATTGCTGATCATTATAGCATCATAGTCTCGAAGACAAAAGCAAAGAAAGCGATAAAACATGAATTATGGACTGCATTGCTTGAGGAAGGCATGTTGCCTGACCCTGGCATGGCCCTTTCGTCAACAAAACAGGCCTTCCCTGATCAAAGCATTAGAAGGTTGGAATTGGAGTTAGAGCTGCGGCGGCTAGAGTTGCAGGACAAAACTAGTGAGAGGGAGGCAGCAGCCAGGCTTAAAGAGCAGGAGGTCAGGTTTAAACAAATGGAATTGGAAGAGCAGACTAAACGGGAAATACGCCTAAAAGAGCTAGAGCTAAACCAGGCCCCTCCCCCACGACATGGCAGTGGTGCACAAGCTGATTTTGACGTTAACAAGTGCATCCGTATGATTCCTCCATTTAATGGTAAAGATGTTGATAAATACTTCATTCTGTTCGCGCGCACGGCTGACACTTTGAAATGGCCCAAAAATGTTTGGCCGTTACTTTGCAATGTGTGTTTACTGGGAAAGCCCAGGAGGCATATACATCGTTGTCACCAGCTGACAGTCTTGACTATGACAAAGTCAAGGCTGCCGTGCTTAGGGCATTTGAATTGGTGCCTGAAGCCTATAGGCAAAAGTTTCGCCGGTATAAGAAGTTAGACGATCACACCTTTTCTGAGTTTGGTCGGGAGAAAGAGGCTCTGTTTGACCGCTGGTGTCATGCATCTAAGGTAGCGGTGTTCGAACAGTTACGTGAGCTCATCCTGCTAGAAGAGTTTAAGAACTGTTTATCAGATAGGCTGGCAACCTATATTAATGAGCAAAAAGCTTTGACACTGGCAGCTGCAACTGTCTTTGCGGATGAGTATGTGCTCACCCACAGGGACAGTTTTGAGAGGACTCCTGTGTCGGAGCATAGTTCTTACTCATCATGGCGCAAATCTAGCTCTTCTCACTCAGACAATGTTCCAGTAGGAACCTATGTTCCATTTATTAAGCGGGAGGGTGAAGAGAAGCTTGAAAAGTCAGACAGTGGGGAGGGTGTGAAGGAGAGGCCAACTTGCAGTTATTGTAAGAAAATAGGTCACACCATTAACAAATGCTTTACTCTTAAGAACAAGTCTCAACCACCGAAATCTGTTGTGTTAATTAAAAGTGAGTCTTTGATTTCAGTTTCAACAGAGCCGGTGCGCACTCCTGACCCTGAATTCCAGCCCTTTTTAATGAAGGGTTTTGTCTCTTTGACAGAGGGGGACTCTAAGCTACCAGTTAATATCATCAGGGACACTGCGTCCAACCAATCTGTAATCTTGGAGCATGTGTTGCCATTTTCAGATATATCTGCTGTTGAGTCAGATGTGCTCGTTAGAGGGTTTGATATGCGAGATGTGGGCCTGCCGCTTCATAACATCTATCTTGAGTCAGATTTGATCAAGGGGTGCGTTAAGGTGGGGGTCTGTGCGCAACTCCCAATCGAGGGGGTGACTCTGCTCTTGGGTAATGATTTGGCTGGTGGTAAAATGCTCATTAATCCAGAGGTAATTGCTGTTCCTCTGCCAGAAAACTCTGACGATTTGGCATTGAAATTTCCCATAGTGTTTTCTGTCTGTGCCGTGACGCGGGCAATGGCCGAGCGTCAAAAACTGGAGGCTGAGGTGGAACTGTCCGACAGTTTTCTGGATGACTGTTCAGTTTCCCCAACCGCCTCTCCAGAGGTCCCTGCCCGTTCCGTTTTGCCTCAACTTGACTCAAAGGTTTGCATGTCACGTGAGCAGCTAGTTGCCGATCAAAAGCGGGACGTATCACTAGCTCCTCTCTTTGAATGTGTGATTTCAGGAGAGGCGTTAGATGATATGTCAACAGGGTTTTTCCTAAAAGGTAACGTGCTCATGCGTAGGTGGACACCTCCAAAGTTAGGTGGCGATGATAGTTGGGGGGTGGTGGAACAGATCGTTATTCCTCGAACATATCGAAGTGAGATTTTGAAACTAGCACATGATAATCCACTTTCTGGTCACCTAGGAATTAATAAGACTTTTGATCGTATCTTGCGGTACTCTTTCTGGCCAGGGCTAAAAGGTGACGTGCGTCACCATTGTAAAACTTGTCATGTTTGCCAGGTTGCTAAAACCCAAGCCATCCCTCCATATCCACTTTATCCAATTCCTGCTATTGGTGAACCGTTTGAGCGTGTTGCACAGGGCAAAATGAAGAGATGGTTTGACAAGGGTGCCAGAAGCAGGAGTTTTCGTCCCGGTGATAAAGTGCTGGTTCTATTGCCTGTTCCTGGCTCTTCTCTGCAGGCGCGTTATAGCGGCCCTTACCTAGTCAAGAGGAAGGTGGGTGATCGAGACTACATCATCGACACCCCTGAACGTCGACGGCGTAGTAGGCTGTGTCATATTAATATGTTGAAGCCTTATTTTGACAGGGAGTCTCAGTCTGTTTCCACCCCTTCTGATGGTCCAGTGGTCAGTGGGGCACTGGAGCTGTCCAGTGTGGGAATTGCTGATGGTGACAAGGTAACTCTGGCGCTGTCTAGCAACGCCAGTGTTCCTCCCCCTGAATCTCAGGATGACCAAGAGGATATTGTAGGGATGTCCAGTGATGTATGCTTTCTAATCTTCATTGTTGTCTTCCAAATTTGGTTCAGTCTCTTGTTTTTCTGAACCAGATGCGGAACACAAACCGAAGGTTAATGAGGCGGTCAAAATTCTTGCAGTATTTCAATGTGGAGGTCAGGTATGTCCGTGGAAAGGATAATGTCCTGGCCGACACATTGTCACGCTCTTTTTCTGATGAGTGAATGAACTCACGTTGCACTCCCGGTATTCGCCATCATAGGGTGGGGGTGTTGCGTGTGGCCATAACTCATTCAATCACTGTGCTGTGCCTAAACCCCCATGTCTTTGCTTTCCCATCAGGCTGACACACCTGCAGCAAATTTGAGATCCCCACGCCCAATTACCAGCCTGCTGCATAAAGCCAGCAAGTCAGTTGCTTGAGGAGAACAGACCCGGCAACACCTTTGTCCCACAGTGCGAGTTGTTAAATAGCCTTTTCTTTCTGTAATCTTTGATCAAGGCCTGGGGATGGCCGGCGGTCCTACTTTTCCGTTTAGTTCTTAATTTATGATTTGGTTTGGTCAGGCAGGGAGGGGGGCCAGCCTCGACGTCCCTATAGGGGGTGGCCTGGTCCCCCCTCCATTTTGCTGAGTTTGTCCGGCATCCCCAGGTCCCCTTTGGTTTGCAGTCTTCTTTATTTGTTAAAGTATTCATACTGCATTTCAGCTATGGTTTCATTTGGTTAATAAAACCCGTTAAAACATCTTATTTCATGGTGTCCTTCCTTTATGTTGGGGTCTCCAATTCGAGCCACTGGGTATCTTATTCAGTTATGTGGAGGCCGTAACAATATTAAACAAACACTTGACAACTTGTTAGGTATGTTATAAAATGGGGCATGTGTTTATCTTGTCATATTTCTACTCTCCCAGGTACACCTGTTTTGGCACTGACTGCCTCCGCTGACATCAAGTCAAGAAGCAGAGTCATCAGACTACTCCATATGGACAATGCTGTTCAAATCATCGCTAGTCCCAACAAGACAAACATCCGTCTTGGCTTGTGCAAGGTGCCCACTCATCACATGAACTGCCTAGACTGGATAGTGCAACATGCCAAAGACGAGGGCTCAGCAATGCTACCGATATTAATTTACTGCCAAAGCCTTAAATCAGTGGGGAGAGAGAGACATGCCTGGGTGGGCTGTGATCCGGACTGTAGAAGTGAGAACCTACTGATTGGCATGTTCCACAGCAAAACCCTCCCCCAAAACAAGCAGAGAGTGTTGGCTTCTCTGAGGGGGGAAGGGAATTGCCGGATAGTTGTTTCAACAACAGCTTTGGGGATGGGGTTGCATTTTGCTAATGTTTCACACGTGGTAATGTACGGGGCTCCAGGTGACCTAGAGGCCATTTTACAACAGGCGGGCAGGGCTGGAAGGCATGGTCAGCCATCACATGCCATCCTCTACAACACCGGGCAGTACTTCAAGGTGGATGAAGAGGTAAAGAAACTGCTTGCTGTTGGAAAAAACACATGTTTCAGGAAATCTCTCCATGCACATTTTGAAGCAGAACCCAGCCATGTAGAGCCAGGCCATCTCTGTTGTACATACTGTCAGACTGTTTGCGCTTGTTCATCTGGCACATGTACAGAACCCATGCCCAATTATGAACAGATTGAAGCTGAACCAACTCATCAGAGATCTAGGCATGTGGATGCAAATGACAAGTCTTTAATTGCAGATTTGCTGAATGACTACAGAGATAGTTTGATCAATTCATCCAATCCACTGTACACCTCACATGCAGCCTGCACTGGATTCAGTCAGCAACTGGTGGATGCAGTATTGACCCACTGTCAATACATATTTGACCTGGCATACATTAGTGCTAACCTTCCTGTGTTTAGATTGGACCATGCAAAGGAGATTTTAATTATCATCAGTGATGTTTTTGGGGATATTGATGGGGATCTGCAATATGATTCAGAGAGGTATTTAACTGACCCAGATCTCTATTTCAGTAACTACTTCGACAATGTTGATGATGATGTTGAAGATACACTCACGAGCCATGTCAGTAGCTCTGAGTCTGAACAGTGAATTCTGTGATGCTTGTGATGTACAGAACACTTCAAACCCCTTTGTGTACTTGTGCAGGAACATGATTGGTGTCAGTTGTATATTGTTTTGTATGTGTTTGGTTGGTATTTGTGCAATTCTACAAAACTAAATAAAAGTGTACAAAACACATACTTGTAAGACCCTAATTAAGTTATAATAGAAACGAGACGTACTATGAAAAAGTGTTTTTTTTTTTACTAATTCAACCAAAAAGTACTTGCATAACAATATGAACTATTTACACATTCATACAAATAGGCCTTCTATAAAAGCTTCAAATGAAATAGTCTGGCAGGACAAGGCTAGGACCATTACAGACCAGGTAGGTAATTGATTAAAGAACAACAGTCCTCCAGTCTTTCAGCCTGCAACGCATCCATCGCCACACGTCATTATAGTTTAGCTTGGACAGAATGATTCTGTTAAATTTAGGGAATGCAGAGAAGTGTCTTCCCGGTTGCTGGTTGAAAACCTCAGTGTTCCTTAATACCTGAAGCACCATTAAAATGTTGTTTTTTAGATCTGCATGGTGGATGCCACTGGGCCGGGATAGCTGCAGCTCTCCGTCTGTTGTATCCATCAGGGTCTTTAATAAACCAACAGACCTGCTGACCCTGTCAGCTGTTTTCTCTGCCAGGTTGGTGCCTTTATTCCTCAAAAAAGATTTCAGGAAGTTGTTGAGGTGCTCGAGGTGCAGATCAAGAGGAACATTTTTCCCTTTCCCGCCGCTACTATTCCAGAATCGGTTCCAGGTTACATCATGTTTAACCCTAAGGGGACATTGTTGCATTGATTTGTACAGTCAAGAGGAAAGTGCTGTAGGCATAATTAGTGTGCCCGTAAGCCTTGTAAATCAGTAGTGCCACCTTGTACAGCCTTATCAAGCGCTCCCCATCTCCCTCTTTCACTGCATCCAACATATCGAATAGCAGAAATCCAAAGCTAAGCCTGGCCTCAGTATGCTGTTTTTTGTGGTCAATCAGACCAGAGGAAGCCGGCTCAACAACTGGCATAGATGCCACCACAAAACTGTGGACTTTCTCTTCGTGGGTCTCTCTGGCTTTTCGATAAATGAAAACTTTCTTGCAACCTGGCTCACGACAAGGGAGCTTCTCCTTCTCAGTGCGTTGGGCTGTTGCCGCTTCAGTAACGCCAGCTGTCAGGTGTGTGTCTGTAGACATTAAAAACTTGTCAACGACCTCTGCCACAGAGTCATGGAGCCAGGTCCTCTTCTGTTCTGCAGAGCCTTGCTGGATGTGGTCTGGTACTAAGCCGTCTGGAGTAGCTGTGAGAAAACAAAAAAGAAATATATATATAAAAATTGTATTCATACATTGTACCTTATGCCAAGAAAAGGTAATGTTTGATTCCTTGATTTTAATCCTTTCAACACAATGTAGCAGATACAGACCTGTGACATCATCCAAATGAAAATGTTCCATTGCTGCCACAAGGAAAAGTGCTGTCGTGTCAATCTGCACAAACTGTTTGTAAGCGTTGTACGCAGCATGTGGGCCTTTCTTCGCATTGCTGCACCTGTAAATCACATAGCAGTTATTTAAATGGCTGCATAAAACATCTGCTTGTGAGATTATATTCATAGTTCATAAATTCATGATGGTGTGTGTTTGTTAGTAGTACCAATCAGTGTTGGGCAAGTTACTTCAAAAGAGTAATGCATTATTTATTACTTGTTACTGTCATTTCAAAGTAATTAGTTACATTGCAATATTACTGTCTTTGAATTGTACGGCATTACACTACTTTTACCAAAATAACAGGAAATATGGATTTGTTGTTCTCAATAGATCTTCCTGTGTTCAATGCAGCTCATTGCACAGCAGGAGGTGATGTGGTATGGCATAATGACTGAGCTAGGCTTAAGGCTAACAAAAGTACAATATAATGGTCGCAGTTATGGCTCATGGTACAATACATTTCATAATAGAAATATTGTAACTTTAGGTATTCATATAAATCAATAGAGCTAGAGCCTACTAGGGAAGATGGAAAAAAAAACAACACATTGAGCCCCCTTTTCTACTACAACCAGGTTGTAGTCTTTTCGCTCTGTTCTAGCCCTACTGTTGATATGGAGAACCAAGCTAAAAGACTACAACCAGCCTCCCTGGACTGGATTTTTTTTCTCCTCTGTGAATCTCGCAGTGTTGGCGAATTTGTATAAAAACACACAAGTTAATTTCGGGTTTAAAACGTATTTCTGGGTTAGTCGGGTTAGGGTTAGCCAAGTAAAATATTACCTTTTTTTGTTGGGAGTAACGCGTTACTTTTGTAACGCGTTACTCCCAACACTGGTACCAATGACCCACTTTTCCCTTAAATCCCCAATGGAAAGCAGCCGAATTCATGGTGGCTGTGCTTTCTTGGTAACATGCACACAGTTCATAAGTCCACGCCAACTTCATGGTTGGCGAAGATACTCTTTAGGGGAAGAAATGTAGAGAGAAAAGAATTATACAATAAGATACATACACAGTAATGAATGTCAATCTGACATTAATCTGAAAACACATGGGCTGCATCCGAATACTTAGTACATACTATTTCTGTCCAGTGTCTACTACTTGACAATACTACACTTGACTGTGTAGTACGGTCTACAGCTATGCGTAGAACGCCTCCGAACTCTTCCGAACATCGCCGAAACTCCACCGGAAGTTTGGAGATGATGTATCTCCCCTCAGATGCCGGCAAAATTACCTTGATACGTTACCTGTTTTCCGTCTTGTCATCGTTGCTTTTAAATTTAAAATGTCTCTTTTTACTTAATTACTTACTTTACTATTTTACTCTTTTTAATGTCTCTTTTTTTCGCCGCTTTCTACGACGTCTTTCTGGTGGTGACGAGTCAGCCATCTTTTCTTCGTTCATTACTAGACTCCTGTTGCATTGTGGGATAGCGTAGTGTGGTCCGTGGTTCACTTTGGCGGTAGTACGCATTCGGAAACGTCTTCCGTACTACAGAATGCATACTAAGTATTCGGACGCGCTATATTTTTCGCATACTACAAAATGCATACTATATAGTATCCAAGTATGAGTATTCGGATGCAGCCATGGTTTCTGATGTTTAGTGATTGATTACCTCAAGAGATTCATGTTGGCGTTGAGTGTGCCATGGTCTTTGGCAGATTCTTCACTAAAGAAGATCTGATGATATATCTGTAATGCATATCAAAAACATCATGTTTGAACCACTTAGAAAACATCATTACTTCTCTATGCCTTGGAAGGCAGTGTATTGTAATCATAAAAAAATCAACATTATGTGCTTTTTGTAAATATAAATTGTGTATCAGGGTGCATGTAGTTAATGATTACAATACCGACCTCAAAGAGTTTTCGAATTGCGTGCCAGTCTTCATATTTGACACAGAGGCCTTCCAGGCGGTCCTCCTCCGTCTCCCCATCAGCAAACGCCAACTGGATATTCCGGGAATTGGCCTCTGTCAGTCTGTCACCCCCGATCAAAATCTTTTCAAGCCCATCAGGACATCTTGGCACATACCTAGAGAGGACTTACAGTTAGAATATCAATTTAAACACAATCGGTCCATTTCTCTTACATGGGTTTAGACTATTCCCAGACTTGATTTCCCCTAGCGCTTTCAGCCAATGGTCTAATTCATGTTTGGGAAACTGTCCCAGGGTACACAAAGTAATGATTGATCTTGCATGATATTTACTCCTTTTGAAGGTGCTGGAGCACATCCACCAGGTCGGCAGTTTGTGTTTCGTCCTTGAATAGAAGTCCAAGTGGATACTACAAAAGTGTAATATTACAATTATGTGTCAGTGTGTGAAACACTTAAAGCATGAATAAGTGCATTACATCTGCAACTTGCACTGTGAATTTACAAATGTATTTGTTTCATTTGATATTTAAAAGGACATGAAACTTACATGAGTGGATGGCTGGGCCATTTCTTCAGAGAACTGGTGGGGGATATGTTGAACAACCACACTGGAGAGGGTCTTGAATGATTCCAAATAAGCTGTCAGGATTCGGCTCCCCAAAACAACGAATTCCCGACGCATACTGGCTTGTGTGTCTGGTCCAGGAAGTGAATTCCCGAGATCATAGTCAATCAAAGAATTTGTCGGTTTCAACTTGTCAAGGTGTAGTGAGTTGATTCTGTTGATGACACACATGTGGTGGATCCAGTGAATTGACTTGTTGGTCTGGCTGGTGGACTGATGATGCGTCTGAACGTAAAAGTCCAGGTTGTCGAATATGATGGAATATGTTTGAGGTGCAGGTGAGGTTGGAAGTGCTGAGGCAGACAATGGAGCAACACCCAAATCGGCCATGTCCAAGTCTGACAATGTACTGAATGTAAAGTCATCAGCGGCGTCCACCTCCTTGCTTGGTTGAACAGTGGTCTCTGTGGTAGTGAAGAATTAAATACAATTTATTTATTTCCAGCCCAGGGCACACATGCCCGGGCTGGCCTGGCGCCCAGAGGGCCCCCACTCTCCACGGCCTCCAGTACAAGACCGAGGCACAGACACCTCCCCAGGTAGGCCTCATAAGCCTGCTGTCTATTAAAGGTCACTGAGGGTCACACAGACACACACAGAGCACCAAACACTGCCCTGTGTATTGTATTAAGTCACTGACAGGCCCAGAGGCACAGACACCTCCCAGGTAGGCCTCATAAGCCTGCTCTCTGTTAAAGGTCACTGAGGGTCACACAGACACACACAGAGCTCCCAGCACTGCCCTGTGTATTGTATTAAGTCACAGCAAGGCCCAATGGCTCACACTCGTCCCCCTTTAGGCCCCAGAAGCCTGCCTGCTATTGGAGGTCACTGAGGGTCACACAGACACACACAGAGCTCCCAGCACTGCCCTGTGTATTGTATTAAGTCACAGCAAGCCCCAATGGCTCACACTTCTCTCCCTTTAGGCCCCAAAAGCCTGCCTGCTATTGGAGGTCACTGAGGGTCCCACAGACATACACAGAGCTCCCAGCACTGCCCTGTGTATTGTATTAAGTCACAGCAAGCCCCAATGGCTCACACTTCTCTCCCTTTAGGCCCCAAAAGCCTGCCTGCTATTAAAGGTCACTGAGGGTCCCACAGACACACACAGAGCTCCCAGCACTGCCCAGCACTAACACTAACCCTAACCCTAGCCCACAGACACACACAGAGCTCCCAGCACTGCCCAGCACTAACCCTCACCCTAACCCTAACCCACAGACACACACACAGAGCTCCCAGCACTGCCCAGCACTAACCCTCACCCTAACCCTAACCCCCAGCACTGCCCTAACCCCCAGCACTGCCCACACCTGAGCTTCATGAGGCTGACTTTCACAGGTAGCAATTGCTTACGGCCATACCACCCTGAGCATGCCCGATCTCGTCTGATCTCGGAAGCTAAGCTGGGTCGGGCCTGGATAGTACTTGGATGGGAGACCTCCTCAGAAGCCCAGGTTGCTGTAAGTAGTGACGGGTGTCACCAAAAGAAAAAAAAAAAAATAACACGCCCGATCTCGTCAGATCTCGGAAGCTAAGCAGGGTCGGGCCTGGTTAGTACTTGAATGGGAGACCTCCTCAGAAGCCCAGGTTGCTGTAAGTAGTGGCGGGTGTCACCAAAAGAAAAAAAAAAGCACGCCCAATCTTGTCCGATCTCGGAAGCTAAGCAGTGTCGGGCCTGGTTAGTACTTGGATGTGAGACCGCCTGGGAATATCAGGTGCTGCAAGCATTTTGGCTCTGCCTCCTAGTGGGCCCCTGCTGCCCGCAGCACTCAGCACAATTCAGCCTGTTCAAGTGCAGGCTGCAGTGGTGCTCTCCATGGTCCTGAAGTCACACAGACACCGGTGACTCCCACAGTCTGCCTTATATATATATATATTCACCTGTCATCGAATGACTAAATGTTAACTTGGTGTATTATTGCCGTGCCATGTAAACCGAAGTCCGGAGGTTGTAGCTTGATAGCATTATCAATCGCTAGCATGCTCGCTAATAATAGTTAACTGGTAAGTCCTAATGTAATATATTATCCGTTCAGATACCATCATATGAGTCTGTGTGGCATGCTAGCAAGCTTCGCAATCAAAACGTATTTTATTTATCTGTGTATATAAAAGTATTACTGGCGTTTTTAATAGCTGAATAGTCAGGGGCACAGGAGAGACGTTCCCTCCAGGGCCGATGTTCTCTCGGGGTAACACCCTTAACTTTGACAGGCAGTGGGTCTGCTTATAGGTCGGAATGAATCGGACACGATTATTGACGGGCTGGGTACTTTATTCGTAGTTCCAGTGACTTAACAGTACACACAACCGGACTCGTTCGTTCACTAAACTGACATGCGCAATCGCTCGCTCTCCTTGCTTGTCCGCTCACTCGCTGAAGTCAACACACGCTGCCATTCTCACGCACACACATACGAGAGCGTAGTGTGTACTGAATGCATCGTGATGATGACACACTTCTTATATTGACACGACACCGGCTTCCTCTATCTTCTTCGCCACCTTTTTTTAATAAATCGCCGTTTCTCGTTTTCCGACGGCGACAACCATAGATATATATATTAACTAGATGCCTAATACTGTGGCGTCTAGAACGTTACCATAGCCGGTCATCTTACCACAGTCAGCTGCTCACTCATAACATTGTGTTGGTAGTGGTACATTTACTTTTTAAATAACAATAACTTGCTAAATTTTCAACTGATTTACAAACGGTTTGGTTTATTACAAACGTTATTATCGTGGTTATGATATTGTACATATTTTAGAACATTATTCTGTTTTTCATGATTCTATCAAAAGTATGCAGAGTCATAACTACATCTCTGATGTTTATAATGAACCAAACCGGTTGAAAATCGGTGGAAAATTGAGCAAGTTGTGGTTATTTAAAAAGTACATGTAGGCCTACCACTACCAACACAATGTTATGGGTGAGCAGCTTACTCTGGGAAGATGGCCGCCAGTGGTGACGTTCGACTCCATTGGCCAGCAGCGTGGACGAGGCATCTATTTAATATTTATATATATGGCGACAACATCATGACTATCTCCTTATGCTTCCGGCTCTCAGATATTTTGAAATATTTTTTAATAGCCTGAATAACACAATTATTTGTCTTATATATATTTGTATTGTTAGTCTATGCATTGTTATTTATTTTTCTTTGTTTCCCTCTTTTTCTGGGTTGCAGTAACTTACAAGAGGTCCCCACTTGGACTTGTAGGATTCACTGCAAGCAATATACAAGTAAAAGTGAAATGAAAGTGCACCGTGTGTGAATAGGGAACCACCCTTCACAATCTCTCAAGTTTGCCAACTCGATACAACACTAGCTTCCCATGTACCTATGGAAAATGAGCATATAGATGGTAGTGTAGATGGCAATGATGAAGTTGAATCAGATTATGTACAAATGGAAAATGATCATACAGATGGTAGTGTAGCTGGAAGTGATGGAGATGAATCTGATTCTCACTCTGACAGTGATGAGCATCAACCTAGTCAGGATCTGCTTATAAGGAGCCTAAGATATTGGGCAACATCCTACTCCATCAGTCTGGTTGCTTTGTCTGCTCTGCTGTCCATCTTAAAGCTATTTCACCCTAGGCTTCCTAAAAATGGAAGAACTCTGCTTGGAACACAATCTCATGTTGCAACCACTCAAATGCAAGGTGGCGAGTACTTTCATTTTGGATTGGTGCAAGGAATACTTTCACGATTGAAATGTCTGAGTTTACCAGTGAACCTCACAACTCTTACTTTACAGTTCAACATAGATGGTCTCCCCCTCTTTAAGAGTTCAAGACTTCAATTCTGGCCTATACTTGCAATCCTGAAATGTGATTACACTAAGTCCCCATTTATTGTCGGCATATTTTGTGGTTTAAGCAAGCCAAAGTGTTTTGTTGAGTATCTGAAGCAATTTGTTAGGGACCTTAAAAATGTACTGGCTAATGGCATTATTCATAAGGGTAAGCTATTGAATGTAGAGGTTTCCTCATTTGTGTGTGATGCTCCCGCCAGAACCTATGTTAAGAATGTTAAGTCACATAATAGGTATTCAGGATACGACAAGTGTGATCAAGAGGGTGTGTGGAAGAACAAAATGACGTATCCTGAAACAGATGTCAGGCTGAGGACTAGGGATGGGAATTGATAAGAATTTCACGATTCCGATTCCGATTCCGATTCTGCTTATCGATCCGATTCTTTATCGATTCTCTTATCGATTCTCATTGGGTGAGAAAATAAGTATAAATGTGTTTGTTTGCATTACATCTCTTTAATATCTGATCAGAAGTGCTTCTAGTATTAGGAAATTGTACATTTTCAAATCAATTGGTCTAGACGAAAAAATATATGTTTCGCTTTTTAAGCCCAAATGCCATCATTATGTGCCATACAACTAAAAACACAGACTGAAAACAGCCAAGTAAGAGCTTGTGCCTTTTGGAATTCTAAGTGCTCATTTGCATTCAACTTGTAACAAAATTAAACTGACATAAACAAAATGAAGCATTGATTAGACAGAGATTTATTAGATGGGCCTACCTAATGGCGCGTTTCCACTGCAGGGTGCGGAACGGATCGGATTGCAAAGGTGCGGGTCAGGTCGCGTTTCCACCGCCAAAAGTGGGCGTGACCCGGACTTTGCCGTACCCGTTCCGGCCCCATTCTCGGGACTCCTCCGTTGCGGTACCCAAAACGAGACCAGACGCCTGAAAGGGTCCCGTGAAATTCTAGCTACACCCCCCCTCCGTTGATTGGTCGACAGAATCGTCACTTCCGGGTGACGCAGGGATAAAAACAAACAAACAGTAGCCTCGAGGTATTATTCTTTACAATTAACATGTCGCGTAAAAAGCTTGCTTGGGCGAACAAGGAGGTGGAGACGTTCGTCTGCATTCTTGGGGAGGAAGACGTTGATTACGATGTTTACGTAGCTGCCGCGGCGATCGACATCCGGCCTACCACCAAGGGTACTGTCGGCAGTGGAAACGCGACCTCGGAACTGAGCTGGGCTATACCGCCCCCTCCCTACCGCACCTTTGCGATCCGATCCGTTCCGCACCCTGCAGTGGAAACGCGGCATTATAAACCGTTGGAACACACAAGACCGGAAACCATAGCAATGCCGGTAAACAAACCCCGAGAAGCCCAATCCCTATGAGGGCTCCCCACGCTACGGCCATCCGGAGGCGACAGAGCTGTTGGCCGTGATATTATATAATATATATACAATTATAATATAGTATATTATATACTATTATATATAGAGCTCCGGGAGTCGCAAACTGCAACAATCACTTTCTCCTCCATTCCGCGGTTCACCCGGACTGCACTGCACTGAGTTTGACGGCTGAACGCGGATTGGCTGTTACGTTACACATGTCACTCAGTTATCACGCTGTTGAACGCTGATTGGCTGTCATCACGACAAAAACTTGTCATCGGTTTCTCCCGCGAAAAACTCGCCCTTATACGCGTCTCTACGTTCACTTTGTATGGGATCTTGTCGCCCCGTCGCGTTTGGTGTGAACGCACAATGCGATTCTTCCTCGGCGGCGACATGTTTGCTTCTGAACCAAATCAAAGCAGCGTGTGTGTGACGTCACGACGCATTTGCCGCGACCGGAACCGATAAGCGGAATCGTTAAGCAGGCTTGCTAACGATTCCAAGGAATCGGTTGACTCGGAACCGGTTCTGAACAAGAACCGGTTCTCGATTCCCATCCCTACTGAGGACTGACTCGAGTTATTATGATATGATTGATGAGGAACATCACTTGAAACAGACACTCAGTCCTTTAACGGGGATTGTAAAGATGGTTTCTTCATTCCCAATAGATTATATGCATCTCTGTTGTCTTGGGTTGATGAGAAAACTGTTGAATATGTGGTCAAAGAGCAAGCTAGCCACTAGGCTTCCTTCACAAACTGTCAACAGTATATCAAGCAAACTGCTGGTGTTACATTCCCACACCCCTGTTGAATTCAATCGTAAGCCAAGAGGTTTGAATGAGCTTGATCGTTGGAAAGCTACTGAGCTCCGATCCTTTATGTTATACTGGGGTCCTGTAGTTCTGAAGGGTTGCCTTCCCAGTGAGTTTTATGACAATTTTATGTTCTTTTCTGTGGCCATGTATTTGTATTTGTCACCGGGACTTTCTGACCAAATGGTTGAATTTGCACATAGATTGATGATTTCCTTTGTGAAACACTTTGGACAGCTGTATGGTAGGGATGAGATTGTGTTCACTGTTCATCAGCTTATACATTTAGTTGATGAATGCAAACAATTTGGACCTTTAGATAATGTTTCGGGATTCCCTTTTGAGAATTATCTAGGCCAAATTAAGCATCTTTTACGCAAGCCACACAAACCTCTACAGCAGGTTGTCAAAAGGTTGTCAGAAATGCCACATGTTGAGCGTCCATTAGCAACAGATGAACCAGTCTTACAGAACATCCATACTGATGGACCACTTCCTCGACATTTCAATGTTGCTCTACAGTCCCAGAAAGGGATAATTGTATTGAGGTGGGAGATACAATTGCAGTAGTGCAAAATATAGTCCAAGAAGAAGATGAGGTCTATGTGATATACAGAAAGTTCAGACACCAAGAATCATATTACACTTATCCCTGTGAGTCCTCATGCATAGGTACATATAAGGTTAGAGAGTTGTGTGATGATATCGGCGTTGGTAAACTTGGCTGTATTAAACGTAAATGTGTTCTGTATCCAGAGTCAGAGGGAAATAGCCTCATAGCTATTCCAATAGCTCATATGCAGTAGCATAGCAAGTTTATGACTTCTTACGATTCATGAGTATTTTTTTTTTTAATCATTTATATTCTAATGTAATTTATTGTACACAGAATGGAAAGAGAGGTGGTGCTTTGGGCCGTTGTTCTATTTCCAAATGGCGGAACTGCAACAGTTCTTTCCAGCTGGTTCAATGCAAAGGAAGGTACATTGTCCTGGCCCCCAAAAAACATAAATTATTCAAAGGCCCTAAAAGAAAACATGATGCCCCGTAAAGGATGGACCGCGTATGAGAATGTTCGGCTCTTAAATACTTGTGGTAAGTAGTCACTACATCACTATTGTCTGATGTGAATTATTCCATATCTAAGCCTGTCAATCCCATTTGTGACAGAATGAATGGCATTACTTTTATATCGGTCACAAATGGGACTAGTCAATCAGGTTAATTGAAGTGGCCACCTTGATGTTATTTTGTTCTCCTTTCTAGTATCTAAGGAGAACCATTACTCGTGGGTGTTTGGGTATAGTATAACATATATTGGTAGTTAGTTACCTCATTTGGCAGATGGAAACTAAACAGATATGTATTTGAATTAAAATCGAATTGCCATTTGCAAAACCCTGTTTATATTACGTTGTTTATCATACTTCTTAAAAATGGCACTGTATTTTCTGCCTGTTCTTTTACAGCCTCGTTTGAAAAGGCCAAGCAACATGAAGAAAAGTATGTCACTACTGGATGTCCGACCACAGATTTGGAATCAGAGGTGGAAGCAGATGTACGTCGGAAAAGAAGAACAAGGTACAGTTGAATTCCTCAACCAAATGTGCTGGGTAAATTAGCCTACACCTAGACGCCGCTGCCTTGTGGTGAGTGTCAACCCAGAGATTATAAGGTCAGGGTTCGATCTCCGGACGAGTCATAACAAAGACTTGAAACTGCTTGGCACTCAGCTTTGAGTGTTTGATTGGATATCTGTCCTGTGTTATGTCTATGTGTACTTGTATGTCAATCCGCCTAATTTCACAGAAACGGGCGATGGGCTCCTGACCCGAGAACAGTCTTTCTCAAGACTTGCTCATTTAATGTAATTATATTTAAAATTCTTTCAATTGCTGGGTATGCTGGGTATGAGGAGCCAGAAACCAGCAGTGTTAAGAGAAAATTTGCCAAGCCACCTGCTATTCACTTTCCAGGTACAGTGGTGACACTGTCAGTTATGATACTACAACTACTTTTGCCATGTATAATTCAACTTATTTGTTAATACAGTGCTGCCAGTATCCAACCAGTACCCCTCTCTACCAACCCCAGATGCAAGCAGTGGTATGTCATTGCTTATTACAATGGCATATGAGCTTTAATTTAGTTCCTCTGGCAATACATGCAAACATATCAGTCATGTGATATGTGTTGAAAAGTTACAGCTCTATTCCTTTCTTGTGTTCCCTTCTTTTAGCCTCTGGAGGAAACTATTCTGAGGATGTTCAGTCATTTGACCAGCCTAATAATGGTAAGTGAACCACTTCACATAACTAAAAAACTATCAGGTCGGACATATTTTAAATGTGCTTTGTCTGAGTTATAGCAATCATAGTTTATGTTTTGTGTTCTCTCATTTTAGACTTTTGTGGAAACTTCTTGGCAGAGCTAGAGTCAACAGATCTCTGTAATGATGGTAAGTAGACAAATAGGCTCCATGGCTATGTGATGCCCTCAGTCACTCTTATTGTGTCTAGAGTCTGTTTATTCAGTGTCTCCCTATCTTGCAAGGATATAATTTGATTGTCCTCTTTTAGACTTTCCTGGCAATCACCATCAACACCCCCAGGGCTATACAGGTGAGTTAACTAACATTTTTTTTATATATATATTTTTTAACACCAGACATGCCAACCAATCTCAAATGCTGCCATTCAATGGCCAATCAATCGGCATCCTTAGTTGCTATATGGTGCTCATTCATAACAACTTTGATAGTACTTATTTACCTTATTTTCTTATTGCTGTCTGTATGTGAATGCAAATGTATAACTCAAGCCCCTACCACACTGTGCCATCAGAGCAAGCAAGGAATTAATGGTTACTATCAGTTAGGGGTGCAAACATCAGTGAGTTGCTGAGTGTCATTCTAAACAATTGAAAATGGTCAATCTATCCTTGAAATGTAATGTAAAACCAATTGCTTTTCTTCTAAGACATTGCTGCCAACCAAAACACCAAGATGCTAACGGAGCTACTCATGGAGGTGAAGCAAATGTCACGGGACATTCAGTTCATAAAGACTGAAATTGCCAAATCCTCCATGAGTATTCCTGGAGCGGGATCACAGAGAGAGGAGCCCTTCCCCATTGTTCTGCCACTCGCCAATGAGGAGCAGTTTGATGAGGCTGAAGCTGCACTGAAGGAGGAATTAGTCCTTCGAAATATGGTGAACCATTTTTTCATACAAGTATTTTCTTACATTTTGTCAGGAATTGTAGGTTTGGAGGCATTAAAGGGATAGTTTGGATTTTTGGACAAGAGGTCGTATTACATCCTCATCAGCGGTGTCGGGCATCAGCAGTGCCTTTTCCCCCACTGCGTCCCGTGAGCGGAGTTCTGGCCCGGTTTTTGCGCTGCAGAAAGTAGTTTTGCTTCAAAAAATAATATGCATTCAAAAGAGTAATACATTTGCATCATGAATTGTTGGCCGTGAAAAAGTCTGACCTCATCCGGCACTATTTTCCCTCCCTTCATATTACTGGGCGTACCTTTTCATCAGCTGAAGGAGGCAAAAGGAGACTGCTACGACGCTTCTCTCACTTTAGCAAACTAACCATTTTCTCTCTAATCTGTTAAGATTACCCGCTTGGCATTAGTCGGAGGGACCAATGCCGAAAATATGATCCGGCGAATGCTATCCGCTACCATGGCAAACCGTGTAGCATGCATCTTCAACTGGGCGGGAAAGGGACCGAAGAGGGCCTTCAAGGACACGTTAATGCAGGACTGCATGTTTGGTGAGTCTGCAAATCAAAATACTACGGATTTTGGCATTTTTGTTGATGGATGTTAAATTTATTTAATATTTAATATTTATTTAATTCATAAGTATTTTAAACTTCTTCTGAAGTCAATAAGAATGGATGCATTTTCCTCACCATGGAGGGAGCCTGATAAATATGGAGGGCCAATTCTGCCATAATTAAAAATAAATAAATCACTCAATACCTAAATATACCACTTCTGTCTACTCGCTCTGCGTTTCCGGCCTACCAGTGACATCATTTCAAGCATTTCAGTGCCCTTCTCTGAGACACAGAGTAGACATAAACTGTGCCATTGTTTTACTATATGAATATTCTTTTTTTCTTTTTGTTTCAATTTGACCGCAAGTTGACAGAATTGCAGTACAGGGGTGCCCTGCAGAAGTGGCTGCGTTACGCACCGGAGAGGAGTGGCGGGGTACCAAGAAAAGGCAAAGATTAAGGACTATTAAGGACAAATGATACTGTAATGTTCTAATTACAGGGTTAATTATAGGGTTAATGTTCATAATTCCTTAAGATGTTTGTTTATAATTGCTTTTGAATATTTATTAAATAACTTTTTGAATAATGGTCTGTTTTGTTGTTGTAGTTTTTTTGTTCATAGAGCATTCAATAAAGCAGCTGTTCTAAACCTTGGTTTCTTAAAAAGAATGGAAATAGCCAATCTAATGAGGTTTATAATGAGGCATATTGTAAACATACAAAGCAAGGTTGAAAAGTGTTGAAATGGCCCTTTAATAATAACATTGTTTCAATGTATAATGCAATGCATATATATAGTTGAATCAATGTTGTTCAATTCTACATTGTTTCAATGTTGATCATATCATAATTGAATCAAGGTTGATTCATTGTCAGAATTGATTGGAAATTCAACGTTATTTCAATGTTGATCATAGCGAGCACTTTCAATGTATATTTCAATGTCTGACATCAATGTTGATCACAACCTTCAGCCTGACCATATCTCAACGTTGATTCAATCAAGTTTTGCTATCTGTGCAGGGACAGATATTTACCATAAGCATTACAATTGTACACCTACAAAGTCAACTATATTCCTGAAGACCCTCTTTTCAAACCTTCTGCTCTATTTACATTATTTCAAATTGCTCAAGCTCATGTAAGTTCGCTTTTTTCTCCACTTCATATTTTTAGACACTGCTGCTGTCACTACCATAACATGTCAACACTGTCACTTTTGTATACAAATATTAGAATATTAGATTATACCATAAATGTTTGCTTTCTAATTAGAGGTCTGAAGTAGCTAGCAACAAAGTGGAAAGAAGTTAGCTAATTTGAACAACTCATGCAGATCATGTTGGTAGTTTTTTGTCACCACCGCCAGGTTTTCTGACATACTCATAGACATACACATTTAACATATAGAAAAAGATAAAGTAGACATTAATAATAATAATATAATACACAGAAGTGATAGCAGCATATCAGTGATAGCAGCGAAGTGATAGCACTTTACCAAAGCAGCGCTTTGCAGGGTCTCCACGGTGCCCAAAAGTGATTTTAATACCTCCAGAGGGTGTGTGAGGAGCCTCGGGGTAATCCGGGAAAAGGGCATCAAAATCGGACTGACCGGGAGCTCTCCAGGGTGTGTGTGTGTGTGGCCTTTTCCTTTTTATTAACTCGGCCATTCATGACTAATTATACAAAACTTAACCACTATTTTTTTCAGATGGCCGAAACAAGTGGCTACACGACGGGGGGGGGGGGGGGGGGGGATGTCGGAGGACTCCAACATCATCCTGTCCAGAACTGTAAGTTACACCCTATTGCCACATTTTATGTTACAAGTCTCAATGTAAACTTATTTCTAAATACATTATATACATATGTACAATACAATGCATACAATGTTTTTTTTAAAGGAGGAGGATTTATTTTCTTTATCTGGGGAGGAGGAGGCCCCCCCTCCCCAGCTGGCTCCCCAGCTGCGTCCCCAGCTGCGTCCCCAGCTGGCTCCCCAGCTGGGGACGCAGCCTGCTCCCCCTCAACTACCCCCGGCTGAGGAGAGGGACGAGGAGGGATATTTGGGAGATGATGAGGGGGATGATTGAATTTTTTTTTTATGTTTGTTTTTGTATATAGTTGTGTGGTTTCGTTTAAATAATAAAAAACACATTTATCACAATTGTACAACTTAAAACCATGTAAATCACCACAGAACCTCAATTTAAGTTACACAAGCTAGAAAAAGTTGCAAAACAGCTACACAACAAAAACAAAAATCAGCACTAAAAAACACATATGAAACATTTCACCAAAATGGGTCATTTCACGCTTTTGGAGTCCTCATCCCTATACTTTACAGAGCCATCAGCACAAACAAAGACACAGATGAAACATTTCACCAAACAGGGACATGTCATATGTGTCTCTGAAGGCAGATGCCCTGTAAGCTTTAGGAGTCCTTCAAAGAGTTAATTTGACACTAAGAGGGAGCAACACCTCTTCATCTGGAGATATAGTCCTGGTTGCAAGAAAAAGAGTCACATGCCTATTTCTCCATTCAATACCAAACTGCAATGTTTGGGCTTTACGTTTGAGTTATTTTTGGAGTACTTGATCAACTTGCCCGGCGGCTGTTTGGTGTGGCAATCACATCTGCTGTCCTCACAGTCATGTCTGCACCACGCTCGGCCTTTGAACGTGTCCTAGAATCACAATAGCTTCAAGGTAGTACAACACAAGAATTTTATCTGCAGAATACAATTAGTCAGCATCATATTCAGACAGTTTATCCATACATGCCAAGAATTGATCCTTGGCCTGGACCAGTATATATTCTAGCACTGATAATTAAAAGTTAAACTGTGTTCTCCAGTCAGAGAGGATGTGTTTTGCTGTTTGTGGAGACCAATGTATATGATCATTCACGCTAGTTTTAAACATTTCCTCAGGTATGTTAGAAAGATGTGGATACTGCTCAATCCATGAGTTAATACAAGAGAGCACTCGTTTCTTATGGCTGGGAAGATGTTTTGAGAAAGAGATCAACGGCATAACTACGACAGCCTTTGGAAATCTTTCTTGTGCAACTTTAAAAATGTTTTCCAAATCTTTCTTTACCTGCTCTAATTTGTAGCCGTCTGCATGATTAATTCCAAATGAAAGAATTACTTTCAGGCCAGTATCTGTTTTCTCTGTTTTCTTCAACATGTGCAAGGCATGGCTAAATTTGGCACCTGGATAAGAATCTATCTGTACTCTCTCATCATTACATTTTGGTAGCTTTGACATATTTGAATCTCCAATGATCAATACTGGTCTCTGGATGCTTAGCTTCCAATTTCCAAATTTGTCATTGAAATGCTCATGTCTTGTAAACAAGGCTTTATCTCTATACAATTTCTCAAATTTCTCCTGAATCATCACTTTAGCTCTGTCTGCCGCATCAATGCAGTTCAACCAACTCTTGACTCACCCACTTCACTGCCATAGTCCAAGCCTCCTCCCAGTTTTTGGTATCGCCACTGAATTTGAAATCTGCCAATACAACTTCAAAATGTCTAGCAATAACTTCAATGGTATCCTCAGTCCATTCACTACATGCTGCATTGAAGAAGGGCAGGGCTGGTTTCACTCGAAGAAATTATGCAAAACTGCATTGCAGTCCTACAGTTGCTCTGTGTGTGAATGAAATGCATCCATTTATGTACAGACACAATTATTATCTTTTCCAGACCTTGGGGAATGTGTGATTGAAATGATGAATCAAAATGTGAAGTGCAAATGTTAATAAAATATCTTGAAAGTGTATCTCTGTCTTTGGAAAAAAAGGGAAAAAGTCTGCAAGTGTGTTGAAGTTTACCAAAATGAGAGAAACCTCAGCAGTCCTCTAGAATGAATAAGATTTCTAATTGATATATCTCTAAAGATAAGAAACAGGATATCACCACAGAACCTCAATTTAAGTTACACAAGCTAGAACAAGTTGCAAAACAGCTACACAACAAAAACAAAAATCAGCACTAAAAAACACATGAAACACTCTGGAGCCCTGGGAAGACTTCCAGACCGTTGGCGACCAACCGCACCACTCAGTCCGATTAGGGCACCCGTTTCGGCCTCAGACGCGACGTTGTCCCGCTGTTCTGGAGCCCTGGGGACACTTCCAGACCGTTGGCGACCAACCGCACCACTCAGTCCGTTTAGGGGACCCGTTTCGGAGTCAGACACCACGTTGTCCCGCAGCTCTGGAGCTCCGGGAAGACTTCCAGACAGTTGGCGAAAAAAAGACTGAAAAAAAACGCTCTGTTTTTGATTCATCCAGGCGCACACCGACTCGCGGCAACACTCAGTCCGACATGGCACACCGTCTCGGACTCAAACTCACAAAGTTAGCCTCCTCTGGAAGAAGTCAATCCCTCGTAGTCTAAAAAGAAAATAGAATACCAGGGATTTCGCTTTTCGAGTTTTACAGTGAGCGGCCTGCTATTTTCCTTGTTTTCGGTTATTTTTCATTGTAGTTTTTAACCTATTCTATCTAATTTCTTCCATTTAATTCATTTTCTGATGATTGTTTTAGAGCTTTCCTTCATTTATTTCGTTTTCTGGTGATTGTTTTAGGCCTTTCTTTCATTAATTTCGTTTTCTGGTGATTGTTTCAGCCTTTTCTCTTTCTTTCTGTCTGTTTTACAGTGACCCTTGTGGTCCAGGGCCCAGCTCCCCCGCACAATGCTTTGGGTGACGGGAGCCGAGCCACAACAGGTCCCATGCCACCCCAGACATCAACCGGAGCCCCCCTGACAAGGTCCTGGCCCTCCCGGACCGGGGCCAGGCACACAGGCACACACACACACACACACACACACACCCACACACACACACACTCAATATACATCTATTCGAGAATAGGACACTGTCGTGGAAATATCAATCATAACTATAAATATACAATCACATACAAATTATATTAACCTTGTTTATATAATTATTACATTAGAAGGAACTGTATTCATTCTCCCTGTATCTTATAAACAAATCCCTCCCCTCTTAACTGAGAGAGGTTAAGTTAATTCGTATTCAAGTTCCCACTGGAGCCAGTAAATCTGGTTTTGTGACCAGGCCAATCGACTGACTTCTTTGTTGTGTAAACTATTTAGAGCCATGTCTTACAAACCTGCAGACATGTCCAATATGTTATCCACCCATTGTATTACAAATTGACTTGGCCTTAGGTCACTCACACTCCCTGTGCAGTGAAGCCCCACCTTTATTCATGAGCTGCTTTAGAAATTGTCAATGGACCATTCAAATTGGTTTCTCATCTTTGGGGAAGGGTTAGGGCTGGTTTCACTCGAAGAAATTATGCAAAAATGCATTGCAGTTCGACAGTTGCTCTCTGTGTGAATGAAATGCATCCATTTATGTAGACACAATTATTATCTTTTCCAGACCTTGGGGAATGTGTGATTGAAATGATTAATCAAAATGTGAAGTGCAAATGTTAATAAAATATCTTGAAAGTGTATCTCTGTCTTTGGAAAAAAGGCAATCTTGGAGAAAGTCTGCAAGTGTGTTGAAGTTTACCAAAATGAGAGAAACCTCAGCAGTCCTCTAGAATTAATAAGATTTTTAATTGATATATCTCTAAAGATACGAAACAGGATATCACCACAGAACCTCAATTTAAGTTACACAAGCTAGAACAAGTTGCAAAACAGCTACACAACAAAATAAAAATCAGCACTAAAAAACACATATGAAACATTTCACCAAAATGGGTCATTTCCCGCTTTTGGAGTCCTCATCCCTATCCTTTAAAGAGCCATCAGCACAAACAAACACACAGATGAAACATTTCACCAAACAGGGACATGTCATATGTGTCTCTGAAGGCAGATGCCCTGTAAGCTTTAGGAGTCACCCGCCGCCCCACCACCCCCCAAAGGTCAAAGGCCACGCATCATATTCAGAAAGTTTATCCATACATGCCAAGAATTGTTCCACTAAAAAACATATGAAACATCTCACCAAACGGGTCATGGTACGATTTTGGAGTCCTCATCCATATCCTTTAAAGAGCCATCAGCACAAACAAACACACAGATGAAACATTTCACCAACCAGGGACATGTCATATGTGTCTCTGAAGGCTGATGCCCTGCTAGAGCCAGTCAAGGTCCGACCCCTCATTGTTAAAAGATTTTTTGTTGACTCAATAGTCAAACAGAACTTCCTCACCCACTGGCAAGTCCTTGGTTGCAATGAAAAGGATCACATCCTTCATTTCTCCATGCTTGTCCACCACACAGTGCAGGGGCTTGATGTTCGAGTTCTTTTTGGAATGATTCACCAGCCTGCCAAATGTTCTCTTGTCAGGGTGGCAATGACACCTGTCTGAGTGGGCATCAATGCACATTGGCTGTCCTTTACTGTTCCGGAAAAAGAAGATATATCCAGTCTCCTTTCCAGTTGTGTTTTTGTGTATGTTCTCGCCCTCCTTTCCACTAACAACAGGCCCATGATAATCACATACAACCTCGCCTTTCTTAAAAGTGCGGGTCGTAATGATCCCATCGCCCTTCTCTTCAAACTGTGTGATGTGCAGTCCTTTCCAGTCTTGTGTTTTCACCAATGTCTGGATCCGTTTGTTGTCCATGATGCAGGAATCCTCTCTAAATCGATCACTAGCTGTCTCAAGGAAGGCTGAGGGAGAGCACAATGGTCACCATGGCTGGAAGACTCCACTAACTGAGGGCTGGTCCCTTCTCCAAGAGCCCTTCTCCGGAAGGCCCAGCACTATATAAAAAAAAAACACAATGAGATTATAAGAAAACCATGTGTGTGTCTACAGATAGAATGTGGTGTGCTTGACTACGTTGGCATTATGTTGACAAATATGAAATGCTTACCTTGACTTCTTCTGCTTCTGTAATTTCTTCAGCTGACCAGCAGCCATCACAATGGATTCAAGAGATTTCATCCTGTAATGTCTGTCAGCTGTTGTGCCAGAATGGCCCAGGTAGTCAGAAACTGCTTTCTTCTGAGGGTCATCCAGGCGGTTAGCTGCTGTCTCAAATACCCTCCGTACAACCTGGCTGCTCACCTGGGGGACGTTGCACTTTTGCTGGAGCTTTATCAGATCACCAGCTGCATTGTAAATTGGCTTACCGCGGGAGGACACAAAGAAAAAATCATCTCCATCCTTCTCATCCTGCTCATCTCGCTTACGTTTCCTTTCGCCAGCAAGGAGCTGTGGCCGCACTTTGTTGTAATATTTTTCAAACCACGCCTCCTCCTTCTTGGACAGGACAATTGAGACCACAAAATGTGCAGCCGTCTTGTGGTCCTTTACAAAAACAATTGAATCATCATCTGCGTGTTTCCGTTCAAGCCATTCCTTGACCTGTAACAAAAAGAGGATATGCCATTGATTAGGAAATGTAAGGCTAAAATGTCAGGGTAAATGTATCAATAGAGCACATAAGAGCACAATAGAGCAGTAACACTCACCTTCATGCTCTGCACCACACATGGCCGTTGGCAGTGTCTTAGTATGACAATTGCCTCAAGATAGTATAGCACAAATATGCACTCAGTCCTACTCAGGGAGGAAGAAGAACTGTCATCAAGTTGATTCATGATTTTCACTAAGTCACCTTCACCTTTATCAAGAACAGCCAAGCATTCACGAGGTGTGGGTTGACTTTTGTCAAACAACAAGGCATGCCTCTTTTGCACAATTTCTTTGCTCGCTTGCTTAGAGAGGACACTCTGTGAAGAAGTTAAAAAACTGAAATATAATGTGCACTGCCTATAGAGCTCCCCGTCATCCTGTCTCAAGCCGGTCCTTGTCAAGTGGAACTCCAAGAACCTTTTCAAGCACTTGATGTAATTTCCTGATGTTTGCGCCTTATACCCTGCCTTAGCCTGTTGACCCAGGAAGTCTCTGAGCTTCTCTCCGTCATTGAAAAACTTCAAAGATGGTTCCGTAGGATCAGCAAAATACAGGTACCGGGAAACAGTGTCAACCTCCTGTTGGTACTTTGCATTTTCGTAATCATTCTTTAGGTAGTCGGCAAAGCGCTTGAGCAATGGATGATCTGCTGAATGCTTTTTCAAAATGCCTAAATCCTTCGCTTTCACCATTTTGTCTTTGGTATACGTTTTCTCTTGTCTACATTGAAAAAGCTCATCGCTGCCGCAAGATTCCACAACAGATGGCTCTGTCTCTCCGGGTGCCTCCCCAGGGCATTCAGAAAGGGTTTCGGTGACCAACCTTGGATTACCAATGGGCAGAGGAGGAGGGACTCCTGTCACAAACAAGTGATGGTATTTCAGCTCCTCAATCAATCCTTCGAGTGGATTTGGTGATGAGACGATTTGCTTCAGGACTGCATAACTAAAAGCCCGTCCATTCTTCAGGAGGTCACACACATCTTTCTTGGCCTTTTCAACCACCTCTAGGATCTGTCAACCTTTCCACACAAGACACCGGGCCGGCCCTTGCGGCCGCCCTGATGCCCAGTCAGCTCCTCAAGGCGGACGAGCCGTACGCTGCAGTTCAGGCTCTTGGCCACGCTGTGGTCAGCAGACAGCGAGCTCAAGACCTCCAGTTCTGACGCGGCAAAGAGGGTGTCATGGCCGTCCACCGCCAGAGGGCCCTCCCCTTGTCCGTAGACGCTCAGGATGCGCAGCTCCCCGCTGTGACCCGACATGTGGGAGGAGCCAGGGGCGTCCACACGCAGACTCTCCGAGGTGGCGCCGCGCTGCGTGCTGCAGTCTCTGATGACATTGTCTTCTTCAGAGAGGAAAACAGAGAAAGATAGAAAGTGATGCTTTTAATTAATCATTTTCACAAAAGGTATACAGTATGTACTTTGTACACACTTGTGTATTGGAAGAATTATATTTGGACATTCTTTCTAACTTCTATTTGTCGATTATGCATTTTCCATGTCGCCCTTTGGATGGTCAAGGGTTAAAGGCTCCTGCTGAGAAGGCAGATTCGAGTACATTCTCAGTTGATCAAGGTTGTTTTCTTGCATAGATGCAATGTGTGTACTAACCTACGGCGGGCATGCCTCCACCAATATCCTCTTCAACCTTGATTGAAATGGTGTCCGGGGTCTGCTGCTTTCCACATAAAGAAGGAAACACACACAAGACATATTCTTTCATTTTCACAGAATAGATGTCGATCCCCACTACCGACAGATTAGTTGGGCATAAGACGGACATAATTGGCAGTGTAAAAACATCTACTGAATCATAAAGGTGTGTGCTTTCTATGGGTTTGTTTTAGAGTTGTAACAGAGGAAGCATCTCTTTTGGATGGTGAATGAGAAGATTATTTCCAACCTGCACACTCAGCTCCTCGCGGCAGACCAACCGCTCGGCGCGCTCCAGGCTCTTGGCCGCGCTGTGGTCCGCAGACAGCGAGTTCAGGGCCTCCACTTCTGACGCGGTGAAGAGGGTGCCATGGCCGTCCTCCGCCAGTGGGCCCTCCCCTTTTCCGTAGACGCTCAGAATCTTCAGTTCCTCACTGTGGCTGGACATGTGGGAGGAGCCAGGGGCGACCACACCCAGACTCTCTGAGGTGGCGCCGCGCTGAGTGCTACGGTCTCTGAAGGCATCGCAGTCTTCTGCAGAGGGAGAAAAAAAGAAAAAATCTATTGTTTTGATACATTATTTGCATAAAGGGAGGCATTGTGTATTTGTACACGTGAAAGAAACTCTTTAAATGTATGCAACATTGACACAGAGGGTTTAAAATGTGTACTGCAGACACAGATTCACAGTTTTGGAGAGGGCCGTCACCTCCAGCACCCTCCTCCCTAGACTCAAAGCTCAAGTGGTTGGCCAGGTTAAGGACACTCAACGAACACCAGCGCAAAGTGATCTGAGCACCACATGACAAGCGAGGCAAGCACAATAATTATATTTTGACACTAAAAAGCAACAACGTGTCCTTCCCTCTAAGCTGATCAGCTGACATTCATGCATTATGAATTCAGTGATGTTTGAGAATGATAAACCAGCTCATGTGGCATCCGTCTTGAAACCCTTCTGGGCTCTTGACTGATTCCATCTTTGAAATGCAACTCCCAAGTTTGACTCGTGTTTTAGCAGGGCGCTGGTCATGATGCTTTTCCAAAGAGGACCAGGCTTGTAGAATCAAGTACATTCTCAGTTGATCAAGGTTGTTTTCTTGCATAGATGCAATGTGTATTACTAACCTACGGCGGGCAAGCCTCCACCAATATCCTCTTCAACCTTGATTGAAATGGTGTCGGGGGTCTGCTGCTTTCCACATAAAGAAGGAAACAAACACAAGACATATTCTTTCATTTTCATAGAATAGCTGTCAATCCCCACTACTGACAGATTAGGCGTTTTTACACTGCCAAGCTGGTTCGGTCGCGGCTTGGCACGCCCTACAATTTCAATGTCTTGCCTGCGTATTTATTTTTTTGGATTCAAGACCCTCGCATGCAAGAATGAGTTCACATCTGAATGTAGGCTAAAACGCGATTAACTATTTAAGTGCAAAAATGCCAACATATTCTTCTGTGTGCCTACAAGTATGCGTTTCCAGGTGTTCTGTCTGGCAGGCAACATCCCTTGAGAGAAGCTGCTGAATGGAAGCACTTGATGAGCTGGGCTGCGTAGAGACAACAAAGTAAAATAGGTACTCAATTTGTAACATTGTATATAGTCCATGTGCAAGATGCAAAAAGATATAAGATAAACATGTTTAGTGAATTACATTAGCCTAATACTTAAAATTAGTTCTATGAAATGATATTACATCCTTGATTTGTTTACATATTTTATAGTTCATCTCATCAACTCAATACCATGACATCAAGCTCTTCAGAAATCTGCTAATAACCCTTTGATTTGAATCCGGTGTTAAGAAGGGGAAACCATGCCTATAATAGTGCGTTTCAGGTACACTTTTAGCCCGTAAACAACCAGTTATAACTGGGAGTACAAGAGGGTAGAAGGGGGCGAGAACAAGGGTTGCCCCGAACGCACCATATGTATTTAGGATGAGTTTTACAGGTCAATCTCCTCATCAGTAAAACGCTAGAACTACTGCGGTCCAGTGGCCAGTAAAATACAGTTGTATTCGTTTGTTGTATGGTGAGCAGACATTGCATTCCCTTGGTATCCAAGCAGTAGAGATCATTGCCTGTAGCCCCTTTGTTGAATGGTGCCCATTCTCGTGTGATGCCCCTTGCTTGCTGAGATGCACGCTCGACTTACAGTGCGTGTATTTATAGGAATGAATGGGCGGCCATGTATTAGTCCACAGTCCTTTCTTTAATAGGTCCATGGTATTTACACACATAACTGATGCTATCTACCTTAACATTAGCGACAATAACTTGGCTGTTAGCTGTAGCGCTAATGCTAAAGCAACATTATAATGCTAACAAGGTAACCATATACAGTACAGCAACACAATGATATGGCGTTATTTAACTTACTTTGTCGAGGTTTGTAGCTGAGCCTTGGAGAGTTGGTACTGATCCAGACTTCATTTTCAGACGTTGAGCAAGTCCAGCTCTGTATTGGCCCAAGTTGAGGAAGCAGTCGTCAGTGAAATGTTTGGCGCTGCCGTGTTCTAGCAACGGGACGGCCATATGTTCCTGACCTCATCTGACTCCCGCGCTGGGTTTGTATCCAGTGGGCGTGGCCTATGACGTAATGGTTCCGGCTTCCTCATCCGTCTAAAGATGCTGCCAGAGCATGGACATAATAAAGGATGGACCACGGACTGGCCGCCCATTCATTCCTATACAAACTGCTCAGTGGCGCAGGGTAGCATACAGGAGCGATTTGCTGCCGCGTTATGGGGCCAAGACTCTCCAATATCATCCGACTGCAGACACAAATGGGCGGTCCCGTGTCGTGGGCGTTCTCGTTCACGCAGACTAAAACGCCCCCCCGGCGTTCTCGTGTGATGGGCGTTTTCGTCTACGCAGGCTGGAACGCCCCGTTCTTCTTCGTCGATCTAGTAGCATTGGCAGCATAGAACTGACGTTAGCGCCCCCTTCTTTTTCGATCTCGTAATACGGGTACGTTAGCCAGCTAGGCCTACAGAATGTTAGCTTACTTTTATGTGTCGAATCTCGGCCCAAACTTCATTCCCCCTCATTACAGGGAGGGAGGCTCCATGATCTCATGTTCATTATCTTCTGGGTTAGTATAGGTAGTGTATTAGGTATAAGTGAGATGTTTGGTATAGTTTAAGAATATGCCCAAATTAAATAATTAATAGATTAAAATAACACTTGGGACATTATGCAGTTCAAATCCAGTTACCAGACACTATGAAGGCTCAAACAGTAGGCCATTTGACTCCAAGTGTTCACTTACTTTTCCCACTGAATGTTTTCAATAAAGACAAAATACAGTAATTGCTCTGTAACAATTAACCTTACAACATACATCGTAGGCACAAATGTATGTTATATACATCGTATAGCATTTGTCACAAAAACAAAAAAGAAAGGAGTAATAAAATACCAGCATTTCTGGGCAGATACATTTACTACAGTAGTATGTACATTTACAAATGAAAGGGATTGCAAAAATGACGTCCCAAATAAAACGAAAAAGGAGTAATAAAAGAACATTATGCTAGGCAGACATCTTTTATGACAAACCTGCCATATGCAACGTGCCTCAGTACCAGGGGTGCGCTTGGCCAATTCTTCTTTTTTGAGAAGCCTTTGAGGCGTAGCGCAAGGCCACTGACACAGCCTGCATTGTTGTAAATCTTTCTAACCGTTATGTAGATGAGATTGTCTTTATTAAGCTTAATGTCCCCTGCCAAACTGTCATTTATATATATGGAATGATGGAGAGGCTTGATTAGTTCTCGGAATGTGTTTGAAACCCTGTTGAACACGCCAAGCATCGCCATGTACAGTCTCAGCGTCTCTTGTACAATTTACTGAAGGACTTAGGTTGGTAAGAATGGCCTGTCCTCTGTTGTGCCAGATTGGAGCGTGTGGCTGAGATGGGGAGATGGAGAGGGTGAGCTTGGTGTGCCAGCTAGTCCTGCAGGGCTAGAGAGAGCGAGAGAGCCGAAAAAGAGTGAAGTAGAGCGAGAGAGAGGGAGAGAAACAGGGATTATAATCAACCTTCAATTCAATCACACAAGCCCAGACCAACACAACCCACACCATTAAACAAAAAGGCAATCACTGATCGATCAAAAGTCTGAGAAAGAGCAAGAGAGAATATACGTAAATAGAAAAGTATGGACATAGTATGCAATACCTTTCACTACTTAGTGATTGGAAGGTGTGACTGAGATGGGGAGATGGAGAGGGTGAGAAGGAGCCAGCTAGTTCTGCAGGGCTAGAGACAGAGAGACAAGTGTATTGGCTACGATCTTCGTGAGCACCAAAAATAAGTAAATAGCAACATGGACACAGTATATAAACCTTTCAAGCATAAAGGTCTCACAGCTGTCCAACCACCACCTCCTGATAGAGAGCATGTCCCCCTGAAAAGTAAAGTTATGCTTTAAATGACTTCATAGCCTAATACAAATCCATGTTACAGTACTGTTTAGCAGTGTAAATTATTGTGAAGATGTAGCCATCTCCTCCCGTAAGTGCAGTACCTGAAGACAAAGAATGTGTATGACCTATGATGCATGTTAATTGTAGCCTCCAGTAAGGATGACAAAATTATTAAAAGCCTTATATTTCATGCTACACATCTGATTGAGATTAGAAAGAAGTCACCTGACTGAAATCATATTGCTTTTGAGGGTAGAATACATTGCGTACTGAAATTAACATACAAATGAGTTAGTAGTTTTGCAAACTAGTCATCAGTCATCATTTCTGAAAATAATGCATCTCACCATCAGCATAAACACCCCACAGCTGTTGCTCTGATACTGGTGAGGTGCGTCCTGTGGTGGTAAAAGGGGAATGTGATTTGTCAATGATTCTTATTAGTATATAATGCCTATAAACTATAAAGTGATATCCACCCTCATTTTGTAGCTACATACAAAAAGTGCACAATGCACTTTGAACAAGCATTTAGCATCAACCAGGGCCCATGAGCGTCACATAGGAACACTTCATTAAATCATAATAAACAATCTAGAGGCCTGCCTGTCTACCAGTGAATGCTACTCTACGAGATGCAATGAATCGTGCGCCAGCCACACGTTTTACCTCGTCAGCCAAGTAAAGTCCCTTCCATGGTCCATTGGACAAAGCATGTGCCAGGGTACTGAAAAGGTTTGGAAGACGTGTAAGTTGCAATTCATATGCATCATCATCAACACCCATTCAGTACACACTAAGCTTCGATTTCACCCAAGGGTGAATTAAAAGTACATGTTTTCCTAAACGTTGGTCATCAACGAGGTAATAAAGTAGTGACTAAGGGCACATCTGTCATCTGTTTTTCAGAGTGCTAACGATCTTTATTCATTCGTTGCGCCGCGACCGAAC